>NC_142794.1:29123374-29298635 GCF_049724085.1 Artemia sp. Qi Xiang Cuo | reverse complement strand
CCCAAATCCAAAAAAATCATGTTTTCGCAATTTTTACTGAACTAATGCGATTTCTTTTGGCGTTAAAATTATTTATGTAAATCATGTGGTCCTGTATATAGTGTTAATCCTCGGAGACAATGTCACACCAGTAATTACATCATGCGTTCCGAAAACTAAAAAAAAACACTAATGTTAAATTAATAGACTCGCTTACGTGTTCCTCTGACCAAAACCACGAACTCCCATGCATACCAAAAATGACAGAAGCTAAAAGGACGAAATTTGGTCACAACCCCCCCCTTACCCCCGTGCGTTTTCATGTGTTTTACCTCCAAATTGCACGCACCAACCAATTAATACGAAAAAAAATACCCTTCATACCGGTAGAAGGCACAGTTGTCACATTAAGAGTATTTATTTACCCTAACGTGCACCGTGCGTGCTAGATGGTATCCGCTCAAACCCGAAGAGTAGGGAATACGCTAGTATTCCCTTAATTATTAATGCGAATTTTCGTTATTATAGACAGAATTCTTAATCAATCAGAACAACAAAAGCAGTCCTTACTATTCCTTCAAATCCTTTCTTATATTTAAGAATTCACAAACCAATTTCCCCAAATTTCACAATAAAACTCAAAAAGGCTTTAGTGCAAGTAGCAATTAGAAGTATTCTTCCAAATAAAAGTCAGCAAAAAATAAGGGGCCTACATAATCATAATCAAAGCCCGTAATTTCCAAACGCAGTTGAACCCACTAGGATTTATGATAGTATAGTCAAATGACATAAGCAAAATGTCCTCGAGTTAAATCGCCTTCACTTTTCATCTTTTTCATTAACAAGAAAATATATGACCCGTGTGGTATCACGTGCTTTGAATTAATTACACACCTATAATAAATTGCTTTTTCATCTCAAAACTAAGAGCTAGCCCACCACGCCAAAACGTTTTTAAAATATCAAGACCCCCGCAGCAAAAAATTGGTCCTGATAAAAATGAGGAAATAAAAAAAAAAATATATAGCTTGCTATCAAAAATTGATATCTACGATATATCCTTAATTATATATTTAGTCGTATAGTCTGGCAGTAGTCTGGCATAATAGAAAATAAATAAAATAACACACAGTTCCGTTCCGAAATCTAAATGAATAAAGGAAATTAATTGCTAGAAAATTGATGCAAAATAAAAATTTTAGTAACCTTAAAAAACGTAAAAATAGTTTGTGAAAAAAATGTAAAAACAAGCCCTATATAAAATCTCTATAAAACGTAAAAAAAAAATAATAATTAGTCAAGATTTCAGAACTTGAAATATTAATTATTACAAATGCTTTTCGAACTAACGGACATGTGATAATCCTTAATATAATCAGTAACATAAAACATAGCCAAAAATATGAACCGGACCATTGAGGCAGTTTGATCCGTGAGTCACAAAAATAAGCCCAATAAATATGTGAAAAAAAAAAGAACCTAAAAGGAAAAAGTATTTTTTTTGTGGCCCAGCCTGTTTTTGTGCTCTAGCCTATTCGGTTAAATAAATTTCTAGATTGGCATAATTAAATATTAATTCACATATCCTCCAAACAAAATATGACAAACATTAAAGAAAAACCTTCCACGAAGCCGAAATACGTGAAGTTAATTCCAAAATATCATACCAAGAAGTCAAATTCAAAATAGAATTAAGACAAAAAAACCGCATGTCGATTTATTTCAATTCTTGATCACCAACTATAGAGAGTATGTTTTCCTAATAGATAATTGTTGTACCATAAATCAAAATTGCAACTAACGAGGGCTAAATAACACATTCGCGTTGCAATAATCAGCAACAGCAGTGGCAGGCTTAGAGCCAGTAGGCAAAGGATAATGTAACCATCAAAAACCCTAAAAATTGCAGCAATGAACTCAACCAATTTTACCGTAAATCAAATTATAGCATACAAATGAACCGCGCAAATAAAGTATAATAGAATAACCTGTAAAAAAAAAATGATAAAAAAAAAAACTTTTTCCTAGGCCAGATAATTTCTTAACTTTGGAAAGATTCTGAACTGTGATTGGAAAATAATCATGATTGTTAATACCAAATGCGAACCTAATATTAAATAAAAATTATTCGCTTACGATCTTGCAGTCAGTCCTATATTATCTATATAGAAGACAAGTAAATTACTAAAATAGCCTGCCAGAAGGGCAAAATATGAAACCAATCAGTTAATTCCTAAAGTATCATAATTCCCAAAGTATCTAAACGACAATTACGTAGCAAGTATCGTAAAATTGGCCCATAAATTCAAGTGGCGCTATAAGAAATGACAACGTGCAATTAGGCTAATAGCTATCTGACAATAGCAGATATGTTCTGCTTCAGAAATGTAGTTCAATTTCTGCGAGTTCTCATAATTGATGCAAACAGCGCAACATACCGCTAGAGACGAGTAGGACTAAATTAAACCAACATAGGCATATCAAAAGACGGACTAATAACCATAACAATTCGGAAATCAAGCAATTCAAGAAATAACCAATTAATGCAAAAAGAAGAGAATCCCTCCAAAAAATTGACGTTAGTTACAAATACTCATATCACAAGACAGTATTTAATAATGTTTACTAACCTTATAAGCCAGTTACGACCCCAGATCTCTGCTAATCCTTAATTCCCCCAATAAGTAATATGGCATGGTAAACCACATGTTATTCACAAAATTCAAGCCTTGTGAAAAGCACGGTATTTAAGAGTTCGGAGAATGCGCACTCACTAGTGAGCATGTACTTAACTAAAATTAATAGAACAAAACGAACATTTATACGAAGCATGAATAACTGAAGGATAATTTCTAATGCAATTAAGTGAAAGCAGAAGCCATAAAATGGATTACAACACCTGTGTGGTAATTTAGCCCTTTGTTCGGACATACGCTTCGAAGACCCTAAATCAACAAGGATAAATTATCAAACTTTCTCCCTGAATCAAGCTCTTACAGAAGGATAACCTACTAAAGATTATAGCGATAAAATACAAAAAAAGAATTACAGATATTATAAGTAGTATTCTAATCAAATTTATGAGTTCCCCCCTTCAGTCGTGCGGCATCTTCGTGGCATCAAAGTATGGCATCAACAAATGTATTTTAATTTTCATTTGGGAAATATAAAAGAATTAAATTCATATGTCTTATGAATAGCTCCGAAACTGTTAGGTAACACCGCACTGGATAATAAGTATTACCGCCACGTTGCGTTAACTCCGCCACGGGAGAAGAACGATCTGACACCTTAAAAGTAAAGTTACACTTCAACTCACTTAACTCCCATTAAACTAAGAATATACAAAGCCGATGAAAGTAATACTTTAGTCGCGTCACGACTAAATGAAATATCAAAATAAATGAAAAAAAGCATTACAGCCTAATAGCGGAATTTTGAATGCATTAAAAAATAAGTCTATATTTTCAAAAAAAAGGGCCTTAACGAAATTAATTGAAACTATGGATTTTAAAAAAAAGATTGTTTAAAAAGAAAAATTTGCCTCTAATCATAGATTACTTAAGAAAAATTTTGTTGTAAATAAGGGTTCAACAATTATAGAGATCGAATGCCACAGCAAATTCTAATAGAAAACTTTAGAGTTCCCTCAAACCGATCGACAGATATCGCACTAATTGAAATATGCTAACCTGTAATATAATACAATCCTTTACTTAACGATTCAAACTCTAAAACCCACTCAGACCATGTAAAAGATAATTTTGGCAAAAAACCCAGTAGTAGTACCTCATGTACTTCGCACGGTAAAAAAAAAAAAATTTATTTCAAACAATCACACTTAAAACAAAGCGAAGCATACTCTTAGCTGAAAAATCAGTAGTAACATCCCTCACACTTCGAAGGTAACAAATTTTTTTCTTTCGGCGATTAATAAAAGCTCAATATACATGGCAATTCTAATTCATAAAAGCAAAATAAAATAATCAGCGATCAACCCCATGAAATGCTCTAAAAATGGAATATGAGCAATAATTCAAATGTCTATACAGTATACGATAATGAAGATGGATCAACCCCCAACCATGGGAGGTTAGAACCGAGGATTAGCATGGTGTATATTATCCCACCATGCAATCACTTGACTTTCACCCTCTGTTAAAAAAAAGTTACATGAATACGAGACTTGATTGCACAACAAGGCGTTGCTTAGCAACACTTTATTTGTCAAACTTCTCGAACGAATAGACCCTCAGTTGTGGGTAGCGGTGGCCACAGGGGAATGGCAATGGTGTTATTGTCCTTCTGTTGCCATTGCCATTTGGTCCTAGCCCTCTATGATTAACAACTATGGAAATACAAAAGGCGAATAAGCAACAAAAAAAATAAGTGACAAATGAATGGCCCCTCGGTCGTGAGAAGCTGTGGTCAAGCGGTAATGTTGGGTGGTGTCTATATAACATCCCATTACTATTTGGCCCTAGCTCTCTTATGAGAAACAACCATGCAGTTGCGAAAAGCGATCAACACATAATGAAAAACTACGGTTTGAAGTTGGATGAAACTAACCTAAATCGTGGGGAGCCGTTGGGCAGCGGTCGTGAGGCATGGTGCCTTGTATTCCCATTTGTCGTGACTATTTGGGCGGGGAACTCTCATGAGAGGATCAACTAACCTCTCTATAAAAAGTGACCCGCAAGAATTACCATAAATCATCTCTACCACTAGAACAATAAATGTGACGACAAAATGACCGTGAAAGAATCATGAAATGAAAAAGGCAAACGAAGTCTGGTACGTGAGGGTGATACGTTGAGCAGTGGTGCTGGAGACGTCGAGTAATTTAATTTCGTGTTCAGGCACCGTGCCTAAGGTATTTCTTACGAAGATCAACTCAAATAGGAAAAGGAACCCAAGGATACCAGTGAAAGTTAAATACCATAAACTAGAAGGCAAGTAAACGTACATAATACAACTAAACAATAATAAGCAAATGACGTTAGTCAAATTAAAGGCACCTAATCTAATCTATTATTATGCCTTAATCATTGTAATCATTTTTATATTAAATTAATTTATCTCATAATTACTGATAAATTTTACATAAGAACGCATTTCCAGATACGGTGTATAAGTAACCTTCAACCACTGGTTAAGGGAATCGCCGAAACAAGCGACCATACGGTATGTTGCTTATATTAGCACAAAATCTAATAGAATAGTCAAAAATAGTAACCATGATAAGATACCCAAGTCATCAACAATTAAATAATCGTAGACGGGAAAATAGAATCTTATGGAATCTTAAGATAAGACATAGCGTAGACAATATTAATGTTCCGTTAAGGGAATGGGGACTTATTGACAATTTAATGAAAGAAGAAGAACTTATTAAAGCAGTAGAAAATCTCGACTGTTCAAAATTTTTTTATCTTCTAAAATATCAAAAGACTATGTTGGAACAAAGAATAAACCTAAGATTAACGGCAAGCCTAGTGCTATATAATTTTAGTGCACGTGCGATGACATGAACACTAGAGCACACTAGACGAAATGCCAATCTGGCCTTCCAAATCTTAGTATAACATATCCCATAAACAAAGTATAGTTCGTTGTCGAAATATATTGCCAACAGTATTTGGTACGATCATGATGATAATAATATAACTACAATTTGGCCCATTAAATTTCTCTGCACATTAATAGATCAAGGACACATGTTGAACTCAGAAACCTTTCTTAAAATCTGATACGTTAAGTGTGTAAATAATACGTATCTAAATCCAATAAAACCTTCACTCGGATCCACAGTTTTCCAGGTTACCCCAAGGGATTATGAGGACGTAAAAAGAATAACCCAGAATTTCTTCCATGAAGATGCAAACTTCGGAAGAGGAATAGTCCCTGGGTTAGATATAACTGTGCTTGAGCAATTGTGCTGTTGCCAATCGCAGGTAAATTTAAGCTTCTCTGTAGTAAAGGTAATAAATGACACATTGTCATTAGCTCAGCTATGCCGAAATTTCATTCGTCAAAATATGTGAATGAATGACATAACCACCACTCTGGAAGGACTGCACCTCCCAAACCAACTTTTATTATACTTAATGTACCTAAGTATGCCTGAAAACGGTAAAAATGACATAGTATTTGAGCTTCAATTCCTCAGCCCAAATGTTTCGTCATGGGAAAATTATCGAATTTTAGATATGTTTACATCTCCAAATTCAAAGGCGGCACTGCCAAACGATTCACCCATATTGAAATTACAACCCAACCTCAGTGGAAGAAACTGTATATATAGATAGTCTTGAATTAAAATGAATGATACAAGAACCCTATAATATTACCTGAAGTGTTATAACTATGAAAATCAATTAATATCAAAAAAAAAATGCGTTATAGACCGGTATTGTGTTAATATTTATGGAACTATGAATTAAAATAAATATCACGAGCTCTGAATACATTATAAATATATTGACAAAAAGGTAGTTTCTCGAAAGTCTCTATACTTTTAAAACTATAAAGCGACCGCAAAGTCGTTAAACTAGAGTACGGAACTTTAGGGAAGTAACTATGTTCGAACACACAAATAGCCAGGTGCAAGGAGGCACCGGTGAAAAAGTAGTTCAACCTCAACCTGAAGTTACCTTGTTTTTCACTCAAAATTGGTTAATATGGAGCTCAGATGACTCGAATTACGGTCGAATGAATAAGTACCCGATGTATTGAGGAAATGCCGGTGAAAAGGTAGTTTGACCTCGACCTTGAGTGTACCATAATCATAACCAATCTTGAAAAAAAAATTGTTAACTAATCAAAGATCAATAGAAACTCCCTCTTATGTCAGAAGAATGGCCAAAGCAATTATTGAGACGGAGTCATGTGCATTAAACATGCCAAGGAGAATGTCATGTACTGAGCGGCAATGATCATTGTGGATAAATCAGGGGAAGAAGTCTTTGCGAAAAAATGGGATGTCAAGTACGACTTAAGGGGATACGACATAGGATCATATATCTTCGGATTACGTCTAGCAAATACGCCCAAATATCGGCCAGCGAGAGGCAAATTAGGAATCAAATATAACGGTAGAAAGGGAAAATACCTCCATTTTATTCAACATGAAATTAGGAAATTACAAAAACAGTATAAAATTCGATACTGGTATGTTAAGGGTCCTTGTCAGACAGATTTATTGCTCCTTGACAAATGTAGAAAGCAGAAGTTAGTTTACAAGATTGAAGGAAACCCAAATTGTGTAAAATATCAAGGTAAACATGACCCCCTCCAAGAAATAAGATATTATAAACAATATTTATATAATCCAAAAAGTGCAATGTATAGCGCAATGAGAAATGAAATTATATTTAAGAGAATAAAAACCTATGTAGCAAAATCAAAAGCAACCAAAAGATAAAAAAAACTGCGCCAACCGAAATGATTAAAGTTAACCAACCTCTTACTTTAAAGGAAAAATTCTTACGTTAAAGAATTAAAATACCTATCCCCCCAGCTTAAGAATCACCCGTGTGATGCCCCTAAGAATCGCAACAAATTAAATAACAGCAAGTTTCAATCTCACCGTGTCTCCTTCGGCCCACAAGAATTATTCATCGAATAGTAAAAATATGATGTCAAACCAGTCCCTTGTCTCCCCCCCCAAAAAAGAAGAAAGAACAAAAAATAAAAATCTGAGTCCTCATTCAATAATCAATCATGAGAAATCTTTCTGTACAATGTCTAATGAAATATTAATTCCAGAAACAGCAAAAAGGATGTGGATAACAAAGGTCATAACAATCTTCATTTCTCAAACTATAGCCCAAGACATCGTAAAACACGGAATAATCTTTAAACACGAAAACTCATTACTTGCAAGCCACAATGCCTGGAGAATATTCATGCAACTAGATCCTAAACCGATTGAGACCTTGTTTCAACAGGTAATAAGACTGGAGAAAAACACCAATGAATTAAAGGATTCCATATTCCAATTTTTAAAATCAGATAAAAGCTTGCAGACCACAAAAGACATGCACCACAAGGAAAATACAGGAAATCTACCTCCCATTCTTCCCAAACTAAAGTCGAAATTCATAGTGGACGATTTTGACAAGAAAATGGCAGAAATCGATAAAGCTCTAGGAACTAACAATACAGGAAACAGGAGAAAAAGAGAATCAAGCAATATGGACGGATCTATAAACGAATATACCACGGCAAAATATACTACCGATTCCCTCTTGACAACTTCTAAGAAAAATAAACTCGCTGATGGAAATTATGCCATGCTAAATGAATTACCGAGCGTATGGACCTTCCTCAAGGAATTGTGGCGAAACCATGCCAAACAGAATGTTACGGAATAAAAATTTTCAAAACTCAAGAAGGAAAAAGACTACAGACAAATTATTAACCTAAAGGAATTAAAATTCTCAAACAAACAACAAGATGATAAGAATAAAAGTCCTACAGAAAGAAAAAGAAAAGACACCAAGACAACCACGCCTACATATGAGACCCCAGTGAGAGATATACAATCTTCAATGTCAGAATCTACGACGAGCACATTCACCGAAATGAGTGTACTTAGCAAAAAAGCACCAAAATATTTGACCACACTAACTTATCTAAGACCAACGATACTTACAAAATGGACGTGGTCAACAGGACCCATGCATTACCGCACCCAGTCGGTTGGAGTATTTACTATAGGCTTTAGAGCAAGACTCCCGGTAAGACATACCGAAACACAAACAATAAAAGTACAAGCGGTTCAACCAGTGGATAAGAAAAATGAAACTAAGAAAGAGGAAGAAGACGATTACCCACACAAGAAATGTTGGACAATAGACGGTAAACGCACTTGTGCTAGATTAGCAATGGCCGATGAGCCAGCAAAGGAAAATATTGAACCATTACCTGAGCCAAACGAGAAAAACGCTCTAAGAGTATCAATTCACCAATCCTTTCTAATATTATATAGACAGAGACTGCAAGCACTATTTGAATTGTTCAATACAGAAATACAAAAGTTGAAACAAAGTACAACAAGAATTTTCAAAGTATTTTTTCGAAAAAACAAATATCGGAGATCAGCTAGTCTTATACCTATCGTGGGAGAATTAGCCTCACGCTTGTTTGGCCTTCCAACTGAAGAAGACCTAAATATACTAAGGAAAAACGTAGGAAAACTAAATAACGCCATGAACGTGACCTTACATGTCTAAAAAATACAAGCTAGTATAGCTAATTATCAGAGGGACAAAATTGAGGCAATCTCGAAGAAAATATCAAAGACAGTAAATATAATGAATTATTTAAAAAATGAAGTAGATCGTGTGATTACCGATTCAAGCCTCACCATGGTATCACTAGACATAGTGACAATGTCATTACTTAATCTGGCAACTGACGTTAGCAAATTTGAATTTGCATTATTTGCCCTTACCGGAGGAACCTTGTCGTATGACCTAGTGGATCCTTCGAACCTAAAAAGTATCTTGGATGAAATAAAAACACATTTAACGTTCAGTCTACATCTACCAACAGACCCAGAAGTGGCAAACTTATTCCACTATTACACCAAGCTGAAGGTTCACATCACAGAAATTAACGAACAATTATTTGCAGTAATAACAATCCCGTTAATAAATCAACAATCAATATATGACTTGTATAAAATTTCCACGTTTCCAGCCAACATAGGTAAAACTAATTCGTTCATGACTATCACCCCTGAAGCGGAATACTTGCTAGTCGATCAAGATAGGAGGAAATATGCCTTAGCAAATCCACAGGACCTAAAGGAATGTGTAGTGTTCAAAAACCTAGTATGTCAACTAACACTGCCCATTTACAACGTAAAACCCGGATCTTGTATGTTGGATATATTTTTAAAAGAGACTCAACAAGAAGAAATTCCCAACTCATGCGAAGCACTAGTAGGCAGTACTAAAAGAGAAATATTTGTACACCTTAGAAATGACTTGTGGCTGTTTTCTGTTCCGAAAGAAACAGTTGGGACTATCTCATGTTATAATAACACAGAAAGAATTGATCCAAGCTACAAAACTGAACTACTATTACAATATGTGGGAACAATAACAATAAAACAAGGATGCAGGCTGGGGACCAAGGAAGTCACGGTGCAAACACCACTAATAACAACAAGTACGAATGTAATAAGTCCTAAGATAAACAGCTTCCAACCAGTCGATCTATCGTATAAAATTCCCAATATTGATAAAGAAGGAGTAAGGGCCACGATACGGTAAAAAATAGAGAATGTTAAAGGAAAATTACCACTAACAAAAATAAAAGGAGCCTTAGACTCTCTAATTCCCCTATTTACTAATGAAGATCAAAGACTGACGTATGTAGAAAGTAGGTACGGACTATTTTCAACAAATTTTTGGTGGCACACCCTCTTGGCGATAGGATTCGTATTCTTAATCTCGTATTCTATACGAATCGCATTGAAACTAAATTATGGAAGAGTATTGAGAATAACACGAAGAAAAAGAGAAAATTCAGATCACATCGAGCAAAGCGAGATGCAAAAGCTGAACCCAGAACTCCCTGAAAACCCTTAAGGTAAAGAAAAAAAAAGTAAGGGAGGACGTGATCGAGCGAATGGGAATAGAGGTCCTCATTCATGCCATGTCCAGTCCCAAATTTTCACTTGATTCTTTGAGCAAGCCCATACAGCTGCTACGATATATTTCTTAAGCGGCGTGGACGCGCATAAACAGTAAAGATTTGAAAATTTATAGTAAATTGAGACCTCTCACAAAAACCTAGTAACCTACCTCGCAAGTAGTAATATAATAGAAAATTAAATGCTAAAGTAGATGAGAGTTGAATAAAATTTAAAAATGTATTCGACATACAACATGTGCCCAACGCACATGTGTACATGTATACATATAGTCACCAAATCTTGAAAATCTTATAGTGTTATTTTTTTGTAAACAAAATCATTTTTCTTATAATAACTTTGCTTATATCATAGTAATCTAGTGATTGCTGCAACATGCATGTAAAAGCACGAAAGTTGCTTTAGTTGCTCGATTGAATTTTACTGTACCCATACTAAAATTGATATTATTCATATGACTAATCACGACTATTATTTATAAAATAGTCCCCGCATAGTATTATGTAAATTGTATATTATTGCTGTATGTGTCGTAACTTGTGTAATTATAACGAGCATATGATTCTGCCCAGATATTTATATTCTAGGAAGCAGAGTAACCAGTGCAAATTAATTATTGGTGTACCAGCAAGCAACACGGATACAACCCAGTAGCATCTACTCTCATCATTCGTCAACCACCGAAAAGTACTTACCAAGAAAGTCCCTGAAGACAATATCCTGATGACATTCCAAGTCACCCAAGCCTAGTACCAGGTAATATTATCTCAAGCAATATTGGCAAACCAAGAACCCCACATATACGTATATATCTGAATTAATAATTACCTAGAGAACCACCACGACCGCAACGTCGTAAAACTACGGAGAGACCGTCGATGACTATCCTTAGACGGCAACGGCCTTAAGATTTAATGTTTGAAACACCAAGAATAACCCTAGAGTCAATCCCTCAAGGATCATGTATCTTAAGCCCAAAATCAGAGACAATGTGTTGAACCAACATAAAAAGCTGAAGTTTTGACTCTATCCAGTCATTATTAGATGTCACAAAACCAATCCATCCACCATGAGAAGAACCAAACATGATCAATTTAATGGGAAATATAAACTATACGTGCTAGAATTCTTTTTCCCAAAAAGAAGTGTTCAGAGTAGAAAATCAACCAGTTATTAATGTTTTAATCTCCATAATCAAGCCCTCAATGATTGTGCATCATTTAACGGGGAATCAAAGACAATGCGTCGAGCCAAGGCTCTAAGATCCAGTTTTGATCCCGCCATAGTTAACGTTAAATGTAGAAACACAGCCCATAGTCCAAATAAAAGATGGACTGAGCATGAAAAAGTGAACAATTTACGGGAAATACAGACTGTACGAGTATTAGATTTTCCCAAAAACAAAAGTGTCCAAGAAGGACTACCAAGCCAGCGATCAAGATACCCATTTCATGTAATCAATTCCCCTAAGAATATGTACTCAATAGACATTCCAACATCCCTGTGAGATCAAACCCGCGTATTTCACAAGACCAACCATGCACGGACAATTTTGTGCGATAGTCATACTTATGAACAATGCAAACGCTCATCCCAAGCAACAAGTGACAAAAAGCGAAACACCAAGAATACAAACCATAAACAATTATCCAACCTAGTAATTAATTGAATAGAAGCCAAAAATAAGAGTGATAACGTATGTGAGTATTATAGACACGTAGAATGATGAAGTAAGTGTGAAGTCTCGTGTATCTAACTTGTAACTTTAACAAATATTGTTAAACGTATCATAACACAGATGAAAACCAGTGCAAGCTACCTTATCAAAGTGTTGCCATCAAAAATTAAGTTAAAAATGTCAACGTGTAAAATTTTTTTCCTCCAAGCTATTTTTAATTCATACATATCAGTGTATTATTGTTAGATGTTTTAGATGTAGTTAGATGTTTTTGCTGTCAAATAACTATCGTACCAATATAATGTCAGGTGGAAGTATAAACTAGCATTAGAAGTAGCGAATATGTACCACGTTAAATAATGAAGTAATTACAAAAGCGGAACTTAACTAGTTCGAGCCATGTAAAAGTATTAGCACATCAGGTGAAGGAATTTTAATATTAGGTGAAGGAATAATAATATAATCGTACCTATATAACGTCAGGTGGAAGTATAGTCAAGTGTAAAAAAAGGGCAAATATGTACAATTTACTGCGATAAGATAATCATATCGGGTGGAGGAATTTTGATATTAGGTTGAGGAATAATAATTATGATGTAATCATATTATCTTATGTGTTAGTCAATAGTGACTCTTTGGCCCTTTCGCCAAATAGAGTGAGCAGGTGATGGACTTTAAAATAATGTTATCACGTATATAGTCTAATAGAGCAATCGGGGATTTGTAAAAAAAAAGTAGAATAAATTTTACCAAAACAGAGCTAATTCAAGTACTAAAATAAGTTCTTTTAAAGAAAAATCAAAATTTGAAAGTGTAAAGAGAGAGCATAACACAACGATGAGGACATCGTTAAGAATGGGGAGGATGATATGTAATGGAATCAATTTCCAAGACCCCGGAATTTTCCAAGTAAAGAATACCAAGAATATAAACCCAAACAATTTAAGTAACAATTAATTGTCAAATTTAAAAAATAGCGAGATATTGTGTTAAAATAGAAACTATGAAAAAATCTGTCCCACAAAAGAATATAACAGCTATAAATATGCAGAATAACCAATTTCACTTGACAATGTAACCAACCATGTAATCTAAATTTTGAGATGGAAATTCCAAACGATCGACAGATGGTCTCTTAAGATAAGAAATAAAACGAAATGTTCCGCTCTAATCACAAGGTATAAACCTTACAAATATTTTCTTGAGATACAAAATAAAACTAATATTCCGCTGAAATTACAAGGTAAAGCTTTAAAAATATTTTCTTTAGATACAATACAAGAATGTGCAGCTGGCTTTAATTATAGAGTACAAACTTTGTTCAGGTAAGAAAAAAATTCCAAAGTGAAGTCTTAGAGAGTAATAAATTGTATCAAAAGTTAGTTAAAATCAAATAGCTGATTGGTATAGCACTGTCCAATAGTGATGTAGGACAAATAGTGCAGCCAATAAGGACTGTAAAATATACTTGTGAGCAACGCCCGAATGTAACCTCTGGTGAAATTAGGAAGAGTAGATAGTTAGAACTTGGCATTTATTGCGCCAGTCTTGCAGGAGTCTTAGACGAGTCTTAGAGGAATTTTACACCAGTTTCATATGATTTATATTATGTGAATCTATTCCAAATAAACTTTCGAGAGAACTTTTTGTCAGTGCATTAACTTTTGCATAGCGTTGCTCCAGATGACAATTTTATATTAGTGTCTTGTATTACAAGTGTGTTGATATAACCGAAGCTCTGCGACAATTATGTGAGTAACAATAAATGCATTACTTTCTTATTTTATTCTCCCTATGTTAATATTTCTCAAGGTTGTTAGTCCTTGCGGCTCCACTCGCTCCTAAGGGAAACTGAAACTTATCAGTCTGATTTCGACTCAGTGCGGCCGTTAATATAAGCTCCCTACATGTACTCCTAGATTAAGCTCCCCACTCTAGAAATTCAGCCTCTACTCAGGAAGGCCAGACGCGAACCGTCAGATAAGGGCATGACTACTTCCCTATCGAATTACTTGGTTGGAATCTCCATGTTAGGAAACATCAGAAGATATAGGTCCAATTATATTTTAAAAGAAACCCCCACAATTGCACATTTAAAAGAAAACCCCCATTAGAATATTTTTAACTAACCAAGTTCTGCCATTGAACAGTTAACATAACCCCCCCCCCCCCCCATTAGAGTTGCAATAGAAGTCGTAGCTGGATTAGTAGTAGTAGTAATAAACGTAGCAGTGATAGAAGTATTAGTAGTAGCGTGTACACAATGGCTTTTGGTCAGATGTTTCTCCCTTTTAGTGTTCTCTGAAAGTTACAACTTAATACCCTAATCAGATCTTGAGATACGCTCTTTTGAAAATGTGGGTGCACATAGCGTCTTTTGATTTAGTTCAAATTTTCCCTCAACATTATAACCCGAGTAATGTGGTAGTAGTATGTAGTAGTAGTAGTAGTGGTAACAGTACTCGTAGAAGTTGTTGTAGTAGTAGTGGTAGCATGCAAAAATCCCTTTTTGATCATCTTCCTTATCATTTTCCTGAAAGTTCCAAATTAATATGCCCAGTTATTCATGAGTTACACTTTTTTGAGAACTCGTAGCCACATAACGGGTTTTGATTCAGTTCAAGACTCCCCTCAACATTCTCTGAAGGGCTCACCTGAATCAGCTCATCAAAATACAAGTTTTTGGTGATATCTATTTCAATCTTTGGTCAAACTTTAGACGAGGGTATCATCAAATCCACCCCCTCAAAAAATTCGGGGTGTTCAGAATTTGCAATATCCAAAGAATTTGAAGGACCTGAAAACGATGTCATGGCTATTAAGGATCCAACTGGCCGCTTACTTAGCCAGTTGATCTTTAACACTCTACGAATTTGATTCTGAAGTTGTTTTCCATTAAGGAAGGCGGATTTGCACTCCCGACCATATGTCAAGGCTACAAGCCAATGCTGTTTGAGAAGTGGTTTCTGCTTTAACTTCGCCGCCGGATTTAGACTCGGCTATGTTCAAACGAAGCAAAAAAGAGACCGGTTTACTCAAGAAGTAATGGTGTATTTGCACTGCAAAGATGTAATGCCTTTGGGTGTGGAACAAAAGGTTATCCATGAGAATTTCTAATTTTTTTGTTGTTGTTATGGGAGGTGTTTTGGTGCATAAGTTTTTTCGTTCCAGAAGATTCATTAGACCCGAAATTCATGTTGTTCCAGTGTTGCAATCAAAGTTTCTGGAGATAATAGAAGCATTTCACCGTTCCCCGTTCTCTAGCCATTTGGGTACAAAAAAAAATGTTTGAGAGGTCTGGAGACCAAATTTGGTTTTCAAATATCTATGCAGTTGGCAAGATGTATTGTGTTACTTGTGAAACGTGTCTACGTCGGAAAGCATTGAATTTGCCCAGGTTCTCCGTTTCAGAATTTACCAATACCGTCAGTAATTTGAGAAATTTTTTTGTTGATTTGGTTCACTCCTTTCTGAAACCAGTGAGGTTCCATAATTATGTTTTGAGTGATGGATTATTTCAGCCGCCATCTTCATTTGATTTTTCTAGTGGACGCAAAAGCTGGAACATTTTAAAAGGTAATTGTGAATGAACTGTCTTGTTTAGTGTTTTCCGAGAATTTTATTTTCTGATAATGATATGCTTTCAAAAACAAAATATGTCACTAATATCAGCACTAGTGTCCATATTGAGCGCAGTTTTTCTTCAAGTGCACACCCAAAAACAATGGGATTTTTGAAAATCATAACCGTGACCTGAAGAATAATTTTATGCACTATGTCGATCATCAACAAAGATCATATTGTTGGCTCAATTTTGCTAGCTTTTGTCTTATGATAAAGCAATGTCTCATGTGTAATCATGTTTAAGCGCAATGCTGCGTTACCAGTCAATAGGATTGGGCCGATAAATTCCCCTCCGGAAACAAGCCTTACCTAAAGTTTAAGCCCCCCTCCCCTTCTTCTCTGCCCATAATCATACTCACATGTTTCTTCCTGGTCTGCTATCCACCAACGAACAGCCTCAATAATTCACTATGGATTCCAAAATTTAGTCTATTTACAAGAATTGTTTGCTTTTTTTTTACCTTTTCTGATCCGCTCCTGAGCACACAAACGAAATGGCGGATATTTGTGCAAGTGACAAATAAGAAAAAATTTAACTAACGAAGCAGGTTATAAGCAAAAATACGTGAAAATCTGACTGAAAGACAGGCAAATGGGACAGGCAAATGGTGCCTTCAACAAACTACGGCAAGTATGGAGACCTCAGATATTTTCTCTGCGACTGAAGCTATTACCTTTTCAACAGCAATGTTATACCATTGCTACTCTACGCAGCAGAAACATGGCACCTTAATTAAAAACAAGTGAGAAGAGTCTTGGCTTTTGAAAACTCGTGTCTTCGTAGAATATTGAACATCAACTGGTCACAGAAGGTGACAAGCCAGTCCATCCATGAAATGACGCAACAAACTCTAATAACCAACATCATCCGAATCCGAAGGTGCAGATATTTGGACCACGTCCTACATATAAATGACCATAGACTCCCAAAAGTAGCTTTACACTGAAAACCACCAGGAACTCGTAGCCAGGGAAGACCCAAAAACACACTGCACCAGACCAACCAAAGAGATCTACGGAAACTGCACACTTCCGTTCTACCAGAATGGGAGGACCACTGCAATAGCAAACATGAGGGAAGATTGGTGGCTTCTCCTTGATACACTGAGGCCTCAGGATGCACAGGTGGGGTTAAGGCAAGGTCTAAGAAAATACTGCCTCTGTAAAAAACTAAACGTTTAATAGCATCCTTAGGCAACCCAGCTCTAAAATCAACCTCCTTTGTGCGTGTCTCTTTTACCTTAGTATACAAGCCAAGAGAATCAGACGATCCGATCTAACACATTTCTGAATGTCCTGTTAAACTAAAATTGACCGCACCTCTTCATAAATATTCTTTAGTTCCTTAACTTTACTATAACCTCCATTCCATTCACCTGAAATTTAACTGGAACCCAAAACTACCTTAATCTTTCCCATTGGTGGACATCTTCCTCCGTCTTACAGAGACTTCACTATTGCTTCCCTTACTAACCTGTGCTTCTCTGCTCTTCCTCTCTTTCCTAATATTTCATCATCATTACTAGCCTTCTGCTTTTTAAGTAAAAAATCCCAAACTATCAGTCCTCTCACTTAATACTTGAGTCCTTCTACAATAGTTTAATTGTCATCTTTGTAATGCACAACATCTATTCTATCAAAATCTCAAAGTTCTGCTCCATAATCCATTACCATCTAAATATACCATGTTCTGCAACTTATTAACACTAACAACTAATCTAAAAACACTACTTCCGTAGATATAAAACTAAAAATCCAAAAATATCTCTAGGTTCCTTCATGGGTCAGCAAACAGGACAATATGATCAGCAAACAATGAGGCAAAGAACAAAGTCAAAGTAACCTGTACCACTTGAAACAGGTTTCCCTTACATTTTTCCATTATATCCCCCAGATACAGTGGAATCAGTCTTGGAAAAAATAAGCAGCCTTGATTTACTCCTTTCACAACAACTCTAGAGAGAGATTTCCCTTCCCGTACTGCCGTCTTAACTCCGAAATATATTTCATCTTAGATTTCCGTGGTTTGAGAATTGGGAAACTCAGATTGTTTTTATTATATGAGCTTTGCCTACTGGGAAAGCACCACAGGAATCTCAATGTAATAGGGATGACCAAAATTATTGGGCAGACTCATGACGGACAAATAGCTTCAACCTAATTGAAATTTGACTATTTAGAATATCAACAACAGAAATGATATTTGTTTATCTATATTCGTTATCAAAATTATTTTTTTAGAGTTTCAGTTACAATTGTGATGGGTTGCTCTCAACGCACCATTATCACCAACCATTTAGCAATTCAGAATGTGTATATATTCTTATAAATTGTTCATAGCTTTTCATATTTCTTTGTGGAGGAAAGACAAATATCATGGCCCTCTCATCACGACGTTTAGAGACATCTATCTAGATTTCTTGCAAGGGCTGTTTTTTTCTATTCCTTTTTTTGCCAATCTTTTGCTATGTTTGTTCTTTTATTTATTTATAAAACATTTTTTTGTAAATTTTGATTTTGATTTGTGTAAAATGAAAAAAAAAAAACATCCATGAATTTGTTTTTCAGAAATGTTCCCGTGGATTGGTGTTTGATGCAACAAAAGGCGTTTGCGAATGGCCATATAACCTTCAACGAGAATGTGGCGTGAACTAGTCCAAGCAAGGAACATATTTTCAAGTTCTTATAAATTTTAAAGAAGAAAGGTGGGATCCCATATGTTTATTCGTGTAATCAACATATTCATATAGATTTTCAAATCTATATTATCAAAGATATGTCTTGTTCTTTTGTCCTTAAAAATATGCAACAGGAGAGCACTTTTCATTACCTTCAACTGGTGAAATGTGATTCCAAGTAAAGGATCCGGCGTTTCGTAAAAGATTATGTTAAGTAAACAAGCCAGATTTTGGAATACCCTGCTTCGCTCTGTCTTCCAATTTTGTATCTATTTATAATATAAACGACTTCTTTTTTGCAAATAATTTTGTGAGATGCGGTCATTCGAAAATTGTATTGCCATACTTGACTACTATCTTTTCGGGGATTGTAGCATGTTTAGTTTCTTAGAAATATGACGTTTTATTATTTTAGGATTATGAACTTTTTTAATAAGCCTAAGGATGTCCAACTTTACTCAGAGGCAAATAAGCCATCAAATTCTACCCCACAGACCAACGACCAAGCTATATATAATTAATAAAGATGCATGACTTATTTGTTAAGGGGATTCAAAACTTTAAAGAATAATTACATCTCGTTCATATAATTTTTTTTTTAGTTGTGTAGCCAAACTATTTAAAATTGACTGGCCGGTCTTACCATAGCTTGTATACCTTGGATAACAGAGCATAACTTGCAACCCTTGCCCTGCAACCTGTGATGGGTTTATATCCTCAAAGGCCGAATTTCCAGAACTTTCAACTACGTTGAAAAAATAGCTATCTCAACATTTTGATTAGAAGTGCTTCTGGAAATGGTGGGAGTGAGCGGGGGGTTAGATGCCCTCCTATCACTTTCTACTATTAAAAAGGACACTAGCCCTTTCAAAGTCCAATCGAATGAGCTCTTTTTGAAGTTTCCACCACAGCCCTTTCTATTAAAACCTTGTATGTCCCCAGGGCATAGTTTACAACCCTTGCACTAAGGGCTATGAGGGGGTTATCATCCTCAAAGGCCTAATTTCCAGAACTTTCAACTACGTTGAAAAAAATGGCTACTTAAAATTTTGATTGGATGTGTTTTTGAAAATAGTGGGCGTGAGAGGGGTTAGTTGCCCTCCAATCACTTTCTACTATTAAAAAGGACACTAGACCTTTCAATTTCCTAACAAATGAGCCCTTTTTGAAGTTTCTATGACAACATTTTCTATGAAAACCTTATATGCCCCAAGGGCATAACTTGAAACCCTTACCCTGAAGACTCTGAAGGGGCTATCATGCTCAAAGACCTAGTTTACATAACTTTCAACTACATTGAAAAAATGGCTATCTCAAAATTTTGATTGGATGTGTTTGTGGAAATAATGCGTGAGAGAGGGGTTTAGTTGCCTTCGAATCACTTTTTACTATTAAAAAGGACACTAGCCTTTTCAGTTTCAAATCGAATGAACCCTTTTTGAAGTTTCTGCGACAACCCTTTCAATAAAAACCTTATATTTCCTTAGGGCATGACTTACAGCCCTTGCCCTGAGGGCTCTGAGGGGGTTATCATCCTCAAAGAACTAATTTCCAGAACTTTCAACTATGTTGTACAAAATAGATATCAAAATGGACAGGATTTAAGTAATGTAATAATTCAAGCTGCACGTAGTACATATTGCTTAAAAAAAAAATTAATTGTAAATCAGGATTTAACATTGGCAAAATTTTGCAAATGCTAGAACTAACCAAAAGCTAGAAATAGTATTGCTGCTGCCTAGGATACAATAATACCTAGAAATATGGCATCCTTATTTTTAAACTGATGCAAGGAGATATGATGGCTGAATACCCGAACAAAAGACCACCTTTTTCCTATTCAAAAGACCGGAGGAGCAGGCTATTTTGGCCAAATCTATGTAAAAAAAAAAAAAAGGATTCTCAACATCCCCCTCAACATGCCCTGAGAGTTTTAACTCAATACCCTAACCGTTTTAGTTAGTTCACCATCACTCTCAATATGTCCTTAGAGAATTTACTTAATGCTCTAAGTTGTTCCTGAGACATTTCTGTCATTTCCTTTCGACAACCAGCATTACATAGCGTTATGTTTTAGTTTTACATTCTCCTCAATATTTCCATAAAATTTTATCCTTTACCGATAGTTGAAATAGTAGACTAGCTGTAGAAGTAGTAGTAATAACATGCACTAAATGTCCTTTGTTTAGTACAAGATCCCTCTTAGCGTGTCCTGAAATTTTTGTCTTAATTCCCTTAGCCTCAGTAGTATTAGTAATCATAGTAGCAGTAGTTATAGTTGTACGGACATAAGGCCTTTTTGTAATTTCTACATCCCCTGAACATGCCATGAAAATTTTTTATCACCTTATCTGAATAAAATGGATGATTTGATAGGGTTTGCATGTATATAATTTAGTGGTTAGATTGTTTCTAATTTTGGGACCCAACACAGCTTGCTAATTCCGGTACCCAAGAAATTAGAAACGAAAAGGATAATAGATGGCATAATTACATCTCACTGCATATAGGTAAGGATTGGAATATTAGTTGTAAATTATTTTTAAGCTAGGATCTAATAAGATACTATATACATGGTATATTTAGAGGGTACCGTGACGTCGTCAAGTTATCCTTGAAGCTGCTTTTTGCTTGACTTAAGTAGTGTTAAGTCGTCTGAGAAGTCAATATCATTGACCTGGACTTCGGGGCTTAATCTGATGACCTGGACTTTCGGGACTTTCACTATCTACGGAGTTGAAGGCTGTCTCAAAGTCCACAAAGATCATATAAATCTTCGAAAACCACTCCCTGTCTTCTTCAGTAAGAAGTCTAAGCGTGAATATAAGGTCTGCACATGATCGATTTGGCCAGAAGCCATACCGTTTGTCTCGGATGTGATGATCAAGTTGTCTTCGGATCCTCTGTAGGATTATATATGACACCAAATCACTAGAACACTGAAAAGAAATGGATAAAAATAGACTGTGTTGACGGACCTAACTTGCAAATTAGATATTGCAATATGTAGAAAGCCATAATTTTGTCTGGTGATTAAGTGACTGAGGTATAGCCCCCTAAATAACCCTAATTTAGGTGTTCAGCTCCTTCTATTTTCAGCACGGGTGCGTGAAAATTTTTTGGTCCAAGCTCTTATTTGAAATCTTTAAAGTAAGGTCGGAATCAATCTCATTCTGGTTCGAACTACCAAATAGTTATTTTGGTTCAAGTTAAAACCCTTGCGTGTCAGTCGAACTGTTTGTGGGAGTTTGTCTAGTTGCTGTCCTATAAACAGAGTGAGATGTGCTTTTTATTCTAACAGTTGGAAACATAGTATTTGAACTGTAAGAATTCAAAGTATTGTGAGGCTAATAAAGTCTCAGTGGGGCTGACATGGCCACTGGGAGCTAATGTTTGAGAGGAAAATAAAATATCGAATCAATCGTCATTACTATTACTGTCAGGAGGAACCTATGGCAAACTCTCCTCTTTCTCTCAACGAGCTATTCCTGTCAAAGCATGTGAGTTGCCTTCTGATTTTTTGGTGACATAATTTATTTCTCCAGCCATTTCAACAATCCCATAAGGACTAAGGCCCGTTTAATATATCGGCTGACCGATATCATCGGGTCATATAAGGGTCTGTGTCACTATCGGATATCAGAAAAAAAGTATCAGTTATCGACCGATATATATATATATATATATATATATAATATATATATATATATATATATATATATATATATATATATATATATATATATATATATATATATATATATATATATATATATATATATATATATATATATATATATATATATATATATATATATATATATATATATATATATATACACTTAACTTGTCCAGAAAATGGCACCAGATTTCTTCAGGTAATTTTTGCTTATCGAGTCCCTTGGGGTGGAGCCACCAGCTAAATCTGACCATGGTGGAGAGACCAGTAGAGGTGAGTCCAATGAAATCAAAGTGTATTTGTTGTAAATGCACACCCGGTGCAGCAATGTTCTAAATTTATGGTGACTTCAAGAACGGACATCCTCTCCTCTACCAGAACAACTAAAAATAATACGATAAACCATACATTTCTGTTTAATGAATGTTCACTTGCGGGGATGAATGATCCAAGGTTCAATTGGTTAAAACCAAGATATCAAGTCAGGGGCTCAGCTAAGGGGGAGAGGGGATGTTTTAAGGTTGGGAGAAGGGGAGTTCCCAGATGTCGCTACCGCGTGTCAACACCTTTGGAAATTTACCTTGGAAATTAACCTAGTGTGTCCGCATTTGTCGGTATATTGGACGATTTTGTCGACACATTCTTTAAATCCCTCCTCAAAACTTAAAACTCTAGCTACATCCCTTTATTAAGTGTGCCTAGCATGAATTCATTAGTAAGAGATCATATCATATGAAAGTAAAGTAAAGTTTTCATATTAATATGTGACTGGTTAAAATTTAAGTCCTACTATTGAAATTTGGGTTTTTAATAATCAATTTCAATAAATATCTTACGCTTCTTTTTTCAGGTTTTCACGTATTTGTGCTTATAACCTGCTTCGTTAGTTAAATTTTTTCTTATTTGTCACTTGCACAAATATCCGCCATTTCGTTTGTGTGCTCAGGAGCGGATCAGAAAAGGTAAAAAAAGCAAATAATTCTTGTAAATAGCCTAAATTTTGGAATCCACAGTGAATTATTGAGGCTGTTCGTTGGTGGATAGCAGACCAGGAAGAAACATGTGAGTATGAATATGGGCAGAGAAGAAGGGGAGGGGGGCATAAACTTTAGGTAAGGTTTTTTTCCGGAGGGGAATTTATCGGCCCAATCCTATTGACTGGCAACGCAGCATTGCGCTTAAACATGATTACACATGAGACATTGCTTTATCATAAGATAAAAGCTAGCAAAATTGAGCCAACAACATGATCTTTGTTGATGATCGATATAGTGCATAAAATTATTCTTCAGGTCACGGTGTTGATTTTCAAAAATCCCATTGTTTTTTGGTGTGCACTTGAAGAAAAACTTCGCTCAATATGGACACTAGTGCTGATATTAGTGACATATTTTGTTTTTGAAAGCATATCATTATCAGAAAATAAAATTCTCGGAAAAAACAAAACAAGACAGTTCATTCACAATTACCTTTTAAAATGTTCCAGCTTTTGCGTCCACTATTGATGCCTTTTTTATGCTGATTACGAATACAATAAGCATTTCTATCGGAATTTCAACCCCCCCCCCCCTATATATGCCAATTCAGGGTTAGTTTAGTTTTGGTATACCCTATATAGGGGGGGGGGGGCTGAAACTCATTTCCGATAGAAATGCTTATTGTATTTGTAATCAGCATAAAAAAAGGCATCGAATGGTGTATTCACTATAGTCCTAACTCAATAATATTATTTGGTAGATATTTACCAACCATTTTAGTTAGTTCACCATCACTCTCAATATGTCCTTAGAGAATTTACTTAATGCTCTAAGTTGTTCCTGAGACATTTCTGTCATTTCCTTTTGAGAACCAGCATTACATACCGTTCTGTTTTAGTTTTACATTCTCCTCAATATTTCCATTTACCCATATTTCGTCCTTTACCCATAGTTGAAATAGAAGACTAGCTGTAGAAGTAGTAGTAATAACAAGCACTAAATGTCGTTTGTTTAGTACAAGATCCCTTTTAGTGTGTCCTGAGATTTTTGTCTTAATTCCCTTGGCCTCAGTAGTATTAGTAATCATAGTAGCAGTAGTTATAGTTGTACGGACATAGGGCCTTTTTGTCCCTGAACATGCCTTGAAAATTTTCTATCACCTTATCTGAATAAAATGGATGATTTGATAGGGTCTGCATGTATATATTTAGTGGTTAGATTGTTTCTAATTTTGGGACCCAAAGCAGCTTGCTAATTCCGGTACCCAAGAAATAAGAAACGAAATAAATCATAGATCGCATAATTGCATCTCACTGCTTATAGGTAATGATTGGAATATTAGTTGTAAATTATGTTTAAGCTAGGATCTAATAACATACTGTATACATGGTATATCTAGAGGGTACCGTGACGTCGTCAAGTTATCCTTGAAGCTGCTTTTTGCTTGACTCAAGTAGTGTTAAGTCGTCTGAGAAATCAATATCATTGACCTGGACTTCGGGGCTTAATCTGATGACCTGGACTTTCGGGGCTTTCACGATATACGGAGTCTAAGGCTGTCTCAAAGTCCACAATGATCATATAAATCTTCGAACACCACTCCCTGTCTTCTTCAGTAAAAAGTCTAAGCGTGAATGTAAGGTCTGCACATGAGCGGTTTGGCCAGAAGCCATACTGTTTGTCTCGGAGGTGATGATCAAGTTTTGTTCGGATCCTCTGTAGGATTATATGTGAGAGGATCTTTCCAGGTATTGACTGTAAGACCCGCCAGTTGCCCCGCCAGTTTGACTTATACCCCGCCAGTTGCCCGGCTCAGTAGCGTCTCCTTTTCTTAGTATCCTGATGAATGTGCTGTGGTTCCAGTCTGATGGTACTTTGGCCGTTGACCAAATCCGACTGAAGAGTAAAGACCTAAGGGGATGCATAAGGATATTGATGCCCTTATCATCTCGGCATATATGCGGTCCAGACCCGGAAATCTTCTATTCTGTCAGTTTCTTTGCTGCTTCTAGTATCTCACTGGCAAAAGGCGGATCCGTGCTGATATTCAGGAAGAATATGGGAATCTGGTATGTCAGGGGGCTCTTTCGGGGCGGGTCTATTTAGTAAAATTTTGAAACGATTTGCCCATAGTTCATTGACTGCACTCTGTTCTGTCACCAGCACCCCCGATGAATTTCTGACAGGACCGTCTCTGTTTGTCAAACATTTCCCGTATGATATTATTGGTGATTCTGTAAACAGTTCTTGATTATCCTCTTTTTGCTGCTTCTTCTGCCTCCATTAATTTACGCTCTATAACGTTTCGCTTATCAATATTGGCACTTTTCTTGACAATTTTATCAACATCTCTATGCTGCTCGTTTTGGAAACCAAGACGATCAGGAACTTGTTGTTTGAGGACAGAGATTCTTATCTTTTTTCTTTCATCTACTAGTTGCCAAGTTTGCTTGGAGAGCCACTGGTTTTTAGGGCTCCTACGGAATCCCAGGGTTGACTTAGCTATTTTGTGGTAGCATTCCTTTATAGCTTTCAATACTATTTCATATTCAGCTTCCTCTGGTATGGATAGAGCTTCAAATCAAACAGTTCGTGGTAACGAACTGTAAGTAAGGAGCGACCCGGCTCAATAGTAACCGAAACTCTAGAAAACGGGTTTTTGATACCAATAGATATATCAAAAGAATCAGATTTCAATGCTGATTTCAAATATATAACTTTCATCAAGTTTAGTGCTATCCATCAAAAATTACGCGCCTGAGGAAATTTGGCTGATTTTCAAAAAAAGGGGGAAACACCCCCTAAAAGTTATAGAACCTTAATGAAAATCACACCATCATATTAAGCGTATCAGAGAACCCTATTGTAGAGGTTTCAAGCTCTTATCTACAAAAATGTGGAATTTCGCATTTTTTGGCAGAAGAAAGATCCCAGATGCGTGTTTATTTGTTTGTTTGTTTGTTTGTTTGTTGTTTTTTTTCCCAGGGCTGATCGTATCGACCCAGTGGACCTAGAATATCGTGGGAGGGCTCATTGGAACGGAAATTAAAAGTTCTAGTTTCCTTTTTAAGTGACCAAAAAAAATGGAGGGCAACTAGGCCCCTTCCCACACTTATCTTTTTCCCAAAGTCACCCGATCAAAATTTTGAGATAGCCATTTTGTTAAACATGGTCTAGAATATGATAAATATGTCTGTTGGGATGACTTAATCTCCCCAAGTACCCAGAGGGAGTGCTAAAAGATATGAACTTTACCCAATGTTAACATATAGTATTGGTTATTCGGAAGTATACAGAAGTTTTCAGGAGGTTTTTTTCTGGTAGTGGGAGGAAAGGGTGGGTCGGGGGTTATGTTGGAGGATCTGTTCATGAAGGAAGTTTTCATGGGGGAAGGGAAATTGCCATGAAGGGGGCGCCGGACTTGCCAGCATTATTTATTGGTTATTGGGAAGTATACAACCATTTTCAGGAAGGATTTTTTTCTGGAGGGGGGCTAGAGGAGGGAGTTACTCTGGAGAATATTTCCGTAGAGGATGTTTCTTTGGGGTAAGGGACATTTCTATGAAGGGGGCGCCGGATTTCCAAGCATTATTTAAGAAATGATCAGAAATTAAATAAAAAAAACCAAGTTTTTTCAACTGAAATGTAAGAAGGAATATTAGAACTTAAAACGAACAGAAATTATAACGTATGTGAGGGGGTTCTCCCCCAAGTCAATACCTCGCTCTTTACGCTACTGTTTTTTTTAGTGCTTTCAAAAGAGCTATCTATTATAATTAAACGTCCTTTGTGATTCAGTGGTTTGTGAATTAAATTTTTTTTTAACTTTTAACGTAAAGAGCTTGGTGTTGACTAAGGGGAGAACCCCCTCATATACGTAATAACATATATGTAATAAAAAAAACAATAAAAAAAACAAGCGATACGGCTCAATAGTAATAGAAACTTTTAAAAATGGAATTTTGATGTCAATAAATGTATCAAAAGAATGTTTTTATAATGATGATTCTAGATATATAAATTTTATTAAGTTTAGTATTACTCATCAAAGGCTACGATCCTGAGAAAATTTAATCGATTTTTAAAGAGGGGGGAAACATCCCCTACAAGTGAAAGAATTTTAATGAAAATCACACCGTCATATTCAGCGTATCAGAAAACCCTATTACAAACAAAAACCCTATTCCAAAAAGCAAACTTCAGGTTATTATTCGCTTTCATAAATCGTGTCCTTTGGTGCTCTGGTGATGTCATCATTAAGGGGTTTAATCTGAGGCTCAATATCGATGTTTTCAGTTTCAATGAGGAATGTCCTCAAGGTCACGGGAGTGTGTTGCAGGCCCACAGCCCAACCCTCCTCCTTTTTCAGGCTTGGGACTGGCTGCCTGATACCTAAGACACTTCGGCAGGTGGATTTCCATTTTTTCTGCTCAGAGAAAAAAGAAGATATTTCGAAAGGATTAAGATTAAGATTGATCCTTTCAGTTGGACAAAGTGTGGAAAATGGGAGAAAATTTTGTCGTATTTTCTAAGGAAATGTCAAGAGTTAAGGGACTTTAGAAATGTAGTTTATGGATTGGATAAGGGAGGAGAGTTGTTGGTTGAAAAATTATTGAGGAAAGGGTGTTTTATAAGTATTAGGAGTCTCGTGCGGTTTATTTATGTGGGGATAGCCCATTGAGAGGGTGTTCTATGATGGTTTTACTGTTAGCTGTGTTTGTGTTTCTTTCTTAATTGGTTTATTTAATAGTTTAGTTGATTTTATTAATTGTTAACTACCACAAATCAGCATCAATAAATAAATAAAAACCAAAAGCGAACAGAAACCAAAAGCGAACAGAAATTAAAATAAATAACCTAGTGAAACTCAAAACGAGCAGAAATTAGCATGATTCGGGCCCACAACCCTTATGCCTTCTCAAGGCCAGAACATAATTTGCACTTTACTGAAAAAAATTGAAATGTTTTTACTTTTATAACTTCAATAAATCCAAAAATATTAAACTTTTAAAGAATAGATATTCTATGAAAGTTCAAACTTAATACCCAACACCATTCTTGATGTACGCACTTTTGACGATCTGAATGCACATATTGTGTTTTGATTTTCAACTTCATGTGGATAGCATTATTGTGGAGTACTAGTATCATAGGAGTAGTGACAGTAGTAGCAGTAATGGTGTATTATTATTAGTGGTAGTAACAGCAGTAGCAGCAGTATCAGTTGCAGGAGTGCAGGTACATTTTGCCTTTTGGGCAATTCCATATTCCACTCATGTTATCCCTTCTTGATAAGATAATCCGTTCTAAAAATATTGCTGATACGCACGTATCAGCAATCTGTCTGCATATATTGTGCTTCGATTTAGTTAAACATTTCCCCTCAACGTTTTCAAATATATTTATTTCAATATCCTCAGCCTTAGTAGTACCCGCTACAGATGTAGTAGTTTTAGTGATAGTAGTGGTAGTAGTAATTGTGTTAGTAATTGAAGCAGCGGTAGCTGTACTAGTAGTAGCGTGCAAATATTGCCTTTTTGATCAATTAAATCATCTTCCTTGCCATTTCCTGAGATTCCGAAATTAATATACTCAGTCATTCCTGATTTACGCCCTTTTGACTGCCCATATACACATAATATGTTTTAATTCAGTTCAAAACGCCCCTCAACATTCCCTGAAACACCTTGATACCCTTCATATGTTAGGAAAGTAGTAGTCAAACATGCATACCTTTTCTAAATAACATATAATATATGTAAACAACGAACAACTTGCCATTACACCCCTAACCCTGAGGCCTCGAGTAATATCCCAAACAAATAATTACTGAACATTCAACAATGCAGAAAAAAATAGGTGTCTCAAAACTTTGTTTGGATGTTTGTTGATGATGATGGGCGTGGAGGTAGCCTACTGTTAAAGGATTGTCAAAATGGGACAGGACAAATATCTTAGGAACATAATAAGACACTAAGTCTTAACTTCCATGGCAATCTGAGGGAGTCTAACACTAAATCAAAAGCTATAATGTGCATCCGGATTGTAAAAGAAAGTATGTGCAATATCTCCGGAACAGCTAAGGGTGTTACTTTGTAAATTTCAAAGCATATTGTTGAGGATGTTAAACTAAATCAAAGGACACCATTTACATCTAACATTGTCACGAAGGCGTATTTGCGATATATATAATTCTTTTTACGAATCTAGTTTCAACAAGATTGAATTTTCTCACTTTTCTGTTAACGGGCAATTTGATATAAAACGATCCATTTGAGTATTTTTGATAATTTCCCATCAACATATTTCAGAAACATAAAAATTTTGATGGTTTCTACTTCTGGAAAGTATTATTTTAATAGCGCTTAAAAGCCTTTTTAGTTCAAAAGTTCATATACAAATTCATTTATACTTACTTCTATAAATAGCATTTTCGCATAGCTCTGGGCCCTTTCTCCTTGATATAGGTTCGGCTCCAGAAACATCATTTTTGAATATACAAAGCTTCCTCATTGGAATAAAAAGAGTCTTTTAGAATAATAAATTAAAATAAAATATACTTTTTCTTTAGAGACATTTGCTTTATTTTTGAAAATTTTATTATTGTAACTATCATATTGCATTGATAGAATATCTGGCCAAAAAGTCAAAAACAGTTTACAGCTAAATTGCTTTCAATCACATAAGAAAGGTGCACAACTTTATAGTTTTTTTTACCTAAAAAGTTGGTACATTTCTAAGATCATGAATGTGGATCGCTAGTTTTGGTTTCTTTGAAAAATCAATAAGGTAATTTAGATGGTATGTTTAATAGTTTTAAAGATATTTTGTGTTTCTATGGCAGAAAAATGTATGTATATATTCGTTGACACGCTACGTTTCCTCTGAAAACATCAGGCCATATCAACTGAAACAACCAGTGGAAGGGAGGTGAGTGAATAAGGCATTTTGGATGAACATAAATCTTTGGCTTGCAATTATTCTCTAATGATGTAAAATAAAAAGCTTCAAAATAGGCAGAGATAATAAATACAAAATGACAATTAAACAAAAAATTAATATATAAAATTATACATCTATTAAGACTTATGTATGGAGGAAAAAATATTGTATGTTATTAAATCCTAGCTTAAACATAATTTACAGCTAATATTCCAATCATGACCTATATGCAGTGAGATGCAATTGTGTCATCTATGATCTATTTCTTTTTTTTTCTTGGGTACCGCAATTAGCAAGCTGCTTTGGGTCCCAAAATTAGATATAATCTAACCACTAAATTATATACATACAGACCCTATTAAATCATCCATTTTATTCAGATAAGGTGATGGAAAATTTTCAAGGCATGTTCAGGGGATATAGAAATTACAAAAAGGCCCTATGTCCGTACAACTATTACTGCTACTATGATTACTAATACTACTGAGGCTAAGGGAATTAAGGCAAAACTTTCAGGACACGCTAAGAGGGGTCTTGTACTAAACAAAAAGACATTTAGTGCATGTTATTACTACTACTTCTACAGCTAGTCTACTATTTCAACTATGGGTAAAGGAGGAAATTTTATGGAAATATTGAGGAGAATGTAAAACTTAATACAGAACACTATGTAATGCTGGTTGTCAAAAGGAAATGACAGAAATGTCTCAGGAACAACTTAGAGCATTAAGTAAACTCTCCAAGGACATGTTGAGAGTGATGGTGAACTAACTAAAATGGTTAGGGTATTGAGTCAAAACTCTCAGGGGCATGTTGAGGGAGATGTTGAGAATCCTTCTTTTTTTTACATAGATTTGGCCAAAATGGCCTGCTCCTCCGGTCTTTTGAATAGGAAAAAGGTGGTCTTTTGTTCGGGTCTTCAGCCATCACATCTCTTTGCATCAGTTTAAAAATAAGGATGCCTTATTTCTAGGTATTATTGTATCCTAGGTAGCAGAAATACTATTTCTGGCCTTTGGCTAGTTCTAGCATTTGCAGGATTTTGCCAATGTTAAATCTTGATTTACAATTTATTTTTTTTTTAAGCAATATGTACTACATGCATATTTTTTACCTTTTATCAAGTTTTTAAAAGGTTTAGCCCCCGCTTATCTCTCTTGAGTTTACTTCATTGTAAGTTTAACTGAAATTCTTCCTTTTTATATCTGCTCTTTTGTGTTTCATTTATTCATTCATAGCACGAAATTTGTGCTTGTTTTAAGCTTGAATTATTACATTACTTTAATCCTGCTCGTTTTAAGTTTTGATGTCTCTCTTGTTTTTTCAGCAATGAAAAAATGAAGCAAAAATGAATTGGTAAATGAAGCTGAAAATTATTTCAGCGAACAGAAATTACAATAAATAACCGATTCAAACTCAAAACGAGCAAAAATTAACATGAGTAGGGCTGACGACCTTCATGCCTCATCAAGACCGCAACATGATTGTACTTTAATGAAACATACATACATTTTAGATATTTTTATTTTTTTAACCTTAATAAATCAAAAATTATTAAGACTTTAAGGAATAAATATCAGTATATGTATATTAAACTGTCAATCCACATTCATTTGTTCTTTTTAGTTGGATATAAAGTGCTTTGGTCAGAAAAAAGAAACAATATATTGTGCCTGTATCGTTCTTTACTCAGGAAGTGCTACTGCGCTGCCTTTGATGACACGTCATTGAAATTTTGACTTACCTTTAAATACGGAAGTCCATTAGAGCATTGGTAAAAGTATCTGCATTCACTTGGATCTGAGAAAAGACCATTGGGTGTAGGACAGTCGAAGCAGTGGAAAAAATATTCCGCTGTCACATTTTGAAGTGGTCCAATCCCTTCACACACTGCTCCTCGGATAATAGTTCCTCCTTGGATAAATTCTTTCAGAGTTGCATCGCTTGCCAGCCAGTTAATTGAACAATCGCAAATAAGATCAGGGGAACCCCAGCGGCTCCAATCAATATAACCGTAACCATTACCAGCCAACATTTTTTCTTTCCAATTTTCAAAAATAGGCTCAAAAACAGTTTTATTAAGATGTCTTATAGTGTGTCCTCCCAACTCTATATAAACCGATTCTTTTGCATTGTCTACGAAGAATGGTTCAAATTCTTTAAGGGGAACTGCCTCAAAATATATTCTAGCATGTTCATTTCCACCTGACAGCAAATGACTTGGTACAACTGTCAAACGAGGGTTATTTCTGAAAGTAGCATGTTGTGGTACCACCCAATTTTCAGCAAACATATACGGTGGAAGTTTTTCAATTCCTGTATTCTCAATAAGGTATGTTCCCATTATGCTGGCCTTGACTGGACTTATAGTTTTAAGATTTGGCATATTTCTTATGTACAATTCTCTCATATTACTGCCCTCAGTAAAATCAAAAGATATAAAATCCAATTCTCCCCCGTTTAACGACACTACCCTCAAGTTCTCACATCCTTTGAATTGGTTTTCGTTAAGTACCAAAAGTTTTGTACTTTTTATGTATAAATAGTGCAAAGTATAGGTCGAGGCAGAAGGGTCGAGGCAATCAATAGCCTGTGGATGTATTGTGTGCAGGTTCTGTGCAGCAATATTGAGCGTATAAAGACGCAGTTTTTTTAGTGAATCTGTTTTCAGTTCTGTCAAAAAAGGAGAAGATATGTGAAGAGATGTATAAAAGCCGTCAAATGGGTAAATACAAGCAGTCGCTTCTTCATTTGAGGTGGCCAAAAATAAAAATTCCAAATTTTAAATCAAAATCCAAAATACTTTGCTAAAGTATCAAAGTAGCGTATAGATTGCAAATCCTAAACTGTAGATTAGTGAGTCAAGAGATACGATCTTTTTTATTTGTATGCAAGAACTGTAATACTAATAACTACGAGTATTATTTTAATTTTTTCAGCCTTGGAGCCGAAACTATTTTAGACATATAGAGAAATTAAATAAAAAAAGACAAGTTTTTTTAACTGAAAGTAAGGAACGACGTTAAAACTTAAAACGAACAGAAATTATTCCGTATATGAAAGGGGCTATCCCCTTCTCAACGCCTCGCTCTTTAAGCTAATGTTTTTTATTGTTTTAAAAAAATATAGTTGTGAGAAAGTCAAATTTTAGCGTAAAGAGCGAAGCGTTGAGGAGGGGATAGCCCCTTTCACATACGGAATAATTTCTGTTCGTTTTAAGTTTTAACGTCGTTCCTTACTTTCAGTTAAAAAAACTTGTTTTTTTTTATTTAATTGTTGAACGTTTTTGAATTGATGCAGGTTTTGGTTTTGGCTCACCATACATGAATAATTAAAACAAAATTTGCATATTAATTTTACTTTTATTTTGTTAAATGGCTTTCTCGAAACTTGTTTAATTTTATTTGCGAACGTTTTTATTAGTAATAAATATACGTAACTTACGAATTACCTTACATAACGAACTTCTATATTCATAGATTTTTAATACGTATATTAGGGGGTTTGCCTCCTAGTCAATACTTTGCTTTTTACGCTAAAGTTCGAATTTTGTTCCAATTCTTTAAAAATGAACCATTAATCACAAAGGCCGCTAATTAGAATAAATAGCTCTTATGAAAGTACTAAAAAATTTATGGCTTAAAGAGCGAGGTATTGACTAGGGGGTGAACCTAATCATATACGTAATATTTTCTGTTCATTTTAAGTTTTGATATTGCTCCTTACTTTCAGTTGAAAAACTTGTCTTTTTTAATTTAATTTCTGATCTTTTAATAATGTTGGGAAATACGGCGCCCCCTTCATAGCAATGTCCCTTTCCCTGTGAAAACTTCCTTCATGGAAAGATCCGTCCATATAACCGCCCCCCCCACCTACCAGAAAAAATCCCTCCTGAAAACGTCTGTATACCTCCCAATTACCAATGCTATATGTCAACACTGGGTAAAGTTCATAACTTTCAGCCCTCCCTCTGGGGACTTCGGGGTATTAAGTCATTCTAAAAGACATAGTTATACTATTGTCGACCATGCTGAACAAAATGGCTATCTCAAAATTTTGATCGGGTGACTTTGGGGAAAAAATGAGCATGGGAGGGAGTCTTGTTGCCCTCCATTTTTTGGTCACTTAAAAAGGGCACTAGAACTTTTAATTTCCATTCCAATGAGCCTTCCCACGATATTCTGGAACCACTGGATCGAAACGATCACCCCTTAAAAAAAAAAAAAACAAAAAAAAACACGTATCCGTGATCTTTCTTCTGGCAAAAAAATGCAAAATTACACATTTTTGTAGATAGGTGCTTGAAACCCCTACAGTAGGGTTCTCTTATACGCTGAATATGATGGTGTGATTTTCATTAAGGTTCTATAATTTTTAAAGGGTCTTTCCCCTTTTTTCTAAAATCAGCTAAATTTTCTGAGGCGCGTAACTTTTGATGGGTATGACTAAACTTGATGAAACTTATATATTTGAAATCAGCAAAACTGTTTTTGAGCCTATTTTTGAAAATTGGAAAAAAAAAATGTTGGCTGGTAATGGTTACGGTTATATTGATTGGAGCCGCTGGGGTTCCCCTGATCTTATTTGCGATTGTTCAATTAACTGGCTGGCAAGCGATGCAACTCTGAAAGAATTTATCCAAGGAGGAACTATTATCCGAGGAGCAGTGTGTGAAGGGATTGGACCACTTCAAAATGTGACAGCGGAATATTTTTTCCACTGCTTCGACTGTCCTACACCCAATGGTCTTTTCTCAGATCCAAGTGAATGCAGATACTTTTACCAATGCTCTAATGGACTTCCGTATTTAAAGGTAAGTCAAAATTTCAATGACGTGTCATCAAAGGCAGCGCAGTAGCACTTCCTGAGTAAAGAACGATACAGGCACAATATATTGTTTCTTTTTTCTGACCAAAGCACTTTATATCCAACTAAAAAGAACAAATGAAAGTGGATTGACAGTTTAATATACATATACTGATATTTATTCCTTAAAGTCTTAATAATTTTTGATTTATTAAAGTAAAAAAATAAAAGTATCTAAAATGTATGTATGTTTCATTAAAGTACAATCATGTTGCGGTCTTGATGAGGCATGAAGGTCGTCAGCCCTACTCATGTTAATTTTTGCTCGTTTTAAGTTTGAATCGGTTATTTATTGTAATTTCTGTTCGCTGAAATAATTTTCAGCTTCATTTACCAATTCATTTTTGCTTCATTTTTTCATTGCTGAAAAAACAAGAGAGACATCAAAACTTAAAACGAGCAGGATTAAAGTAATGTAATAATTCAAGCTTAAAACAAGCACAAATTTCGTGCTATGAATGAATAAATGAAACACAAAAGAGCAGATATAAAAAGGAAGAATTTCAGTTAAACTTACAATGAAGTAAACTCAAGAGAGATAAGCGGGGGCTAAACCTTTTAAAAACTTGATAAAAGGTAAAAAATATGCATGTAGTACATATTGCTTAAAAAAAAAATTAATTGTAAATCAAGATTTAACATTGGCAAAATCCTGCAAATGCTAGAACTAGCCAAAGGCCAGAAATAGTATTTCTGCTACCTAGGATACAATAATACCTAGAAATAAGGCATCCTTATTTTTAAACTGATGCAAAGAGATGTGATGGCTGAAGACCCGAACAAAAGACCACCTTTTTCCTATTCAAAAGACCGGAGGAGCAGGCCATTTTGGCCAAATCTATGTAAAAAAAAGAAGGATTCTCAACATCTCCCTCAACATGCCCCTGAGAGTTTTGACTCAATACCCTAACCATTTTAGTTAGTTCACCATCACTCTCAACATGTCCTTGGAGAGTTTACTTAATGCTCTAAGTTGTTCCTGAGACATTTCTGTCATTTCCTTTTGACAACCAGCATTACATAGTGTTCTGTATTAAGTTTTACATTCTCCTCAATATTTCCATAAAATTTCCTCCTTTACCCATAGTTGAAATAGTAGACTAGCTGTAGAAGTAGTAGTAATAACATGCACTAAATGTCTTTTGTTTAGTACAAGACCCCTCTTAGCGTGTCCTGAAAGTTTTGCCTTAATTCCCTTAGCCTCAGTAGTATTAGTAATCATAGTGGCCTATGATACAGAGTAGCCTATTAGTAATCATAGTAGACATAGTAGCCTACGGACATAGGGCCTTTTTGTAATTTCTATATCCCCTGAACATGCCTTGAAAATTTTCCATCACCTTATCTGAATAAAATGGATGATTTAATAGGGTCTGTATGTATATAATTTAGTGGTTAGATTATTTCTAATTTTGGGACCCAAAGCAGCTTGCTAATTGCGGTACCCAAGAAAAAAAGAAATAGATCATAGATGACACAATTGCATCTCACTGCATATAGGTAATGATTGGAATATTAGCTGTAAATTATGTTTAAGCTAGGATTTAATAACATACAATATTTTTTCCTCCATACATAAGTCTTAATAGATGTATAATTATATATATTTATTTTTTGTTTAATTGTCATTTTGTATTTATTATCTCTGCCTATTTTGAAGCTTTTTATTTTACATCATTAGAGAATAATTGCAAGCCAAAGATTTATGTTCATCCAAAATGCCTTATTCACTCACCTCCCTTCCACTGGTTGTTTCAGTTGATATGGCCTAATGTTTTCAGAGGAAACGTAGCGTGTCAACGAATATATACATACATTTTTCTGCCATAGAAACACAAAATATCTTTAAAACTATTAAACATACCATCTAAATTACCTTATTGATTTTTCAAAGAAACCAAAACTAGCGATCCACATTCATGATCTTAGAAATGTACCAACTTTTTAGGTAAAAAAACTATAAAGTTGTGCACCTTTCTTATGTGATTGAAAGCAATTTAGCTGTAAACTGTTTTTGACTTTTTGGCCAGATATTCTATCAATGCAATATGATAGTTACAATAATAAAATTTTCAAAAATAAAGCAAATGTCTCAAAAGAAAAAGTATATATTTTATTTTAATTTATTATTCTAAAAGACTCTTTTTATTCCAATGAGGAAGCTTTGTATATTCAAAAATGATGTTTCTGGAGCCGAACCTATATCCAGGAGAAAGGGCCCAGAGCTATGCGAAAATGCTATTTATAGAAGTAAGTATAAATGAATTTGTATATGAACTTTTGAACTAAAAAGGCTTTTAAGCGCTATTAAAATAATACTTTCCAGAAGTAGAAACCATCAAAATTTTTATGTTTCTGAAATATGTTGATGGGAAATTATCAAAAATACTCAAATGGATCGTTTTATATCAAATTGCCCGTTAACAGAAAAGTGAGAAAATTCAATCTTGTTGAAACTAGATTCGTAAAAAGAATTATATATATCGCAAATACGCCTTAGTGACAATGTTAGATGTAAATGGTGTCCTTTGATTTAGTTCAACATCCTCAACAATATGTTTTGAAATTTACAAAGTAACACCCTTAGCTGTTCCGGAGATATTGCACATACTTTCTTTTACAATCCGGATGCACATTATAGCTTTTGATTTAGTGTTAGACTCCCTCAGATTGCCATGGAAGTTAAGACTTAGTGTCTTATTGTGTTCCTAAGATATTTGTCCTGTCCCATTTTGACAATCCTTTAACAGTAGGCTACCTCCACGCCCATCATCATCAACAAACATCCAAACAAAGTTTTGAGACACCTATTTTTTTCTGCATTGTTGAATGTTCAGTAATTATGTGTTTGGAATATTACCCGAGGCCTCAGGGTTAGGGGTGTAAAGGCAAGTTGTTCATTGTTTACATATATTATATGTTATTTAGAAAAGGTATGCATGTTTGACTACTACTTTCCTAACATATGAAGGGTATCAAGGTGTTTCAGGGAATGTTGAGGGGCGTGTTGAACTGAATTAAAATATTTTATGTGTATATGGGCAGTCAAAAGGGCGTAAATCAGGAATGACTGAGTATATTAATTTCGGAATCTCAGGAAATGGCAAGGAAGATGATTTAATTGATCAAAAAGGCAATATTTGCACGCTACTACTAGTACAGCTACCGCTGCTTCAATTACTAACACAATTACTACTACCACTACTATCACTAAAACTACTACATCTGTAGCGGGTACTACTAAGGCTGAGGATATTGAAATAAATATATTTGAAAACGTTGAGGGGAAATGTTTAACTAAATCAAAGCACAATATATGCAGACAGATTGCTGATACGTGCGTATCAGCAATATTTTTAGAACGGATTATCGTATCAAGAAGGGATAACATGAGTGGAATATGGAATTGCCCAAAAGGCAAAATGTACCTGCACTCCTGCAACTGATACTGCTGCTACTGCTGTTACTACCACTAATAATAATACACCATTACTGCTACTACTGTCACTACTCCTATGATACTAGTACTCCACAATAATGCTATCCACATGAAGTTGAAAATCAAAACACAATATGTGCATTCAGATCGTCAAAAGTGCGTACATCAAGAATGGTGTTGGGTATTAAGTTTGAACTTTCATAGAATATCTATTCTTTAAAAGTTTAATATTTTTGGATTTATTGAAGTTATAAAAGTAAAAACATTTCAATTTTTTTCAGTAAAGTGCAAATTATGTTCTGGCCTTGAGAAGGCATAAGGGTTGTGGGCCCGAATCATGCTAATTTCTGCTCGTTTTGAGTTTCACTAGGTTATTTATTTTAATTTCTGTTCGCTTTTGGTTTCTGTTCGCTTTTGGTTTTTATTTATTTATTGATGCTGATTTGTGGTAGTTAACAATTAATAAAATCAACTAAACTATTAAATAAACCAATTAAGAAAGAAACACAAACACAGCTAACAGTAAAACCATCATAGAACACCCTCTCAATGGGCTATCCCCACATAAATAAACCGCACGAGACTCCTAATACTTATAAAACACCCTTTCCTCAATAATTTTTCAACCAACAACTCTCCTCCCTTATCCAATCCATAAACTACATTTCTAAAGTCCCTTAACTCTTGACATTTCCTTAGAAAATACGACAAAATTTTCTCCCATTTTCCACACTTTGTCCAACTGAAAGGATCACTCTTAATCTTAATCCTTTCTAAATATCTTCTTTTTTCTCCGAGCAGAAAAAATGGAAATCCACCTGCCGAAGTGTCTTAGGTATCAGGCAGCCAGTCCCAAGCCTGAAAAAGGAGGAGGGTTGGGCTGTGGGCCTGCAACACACTCCCGTGACCTTGAGGACATTCCTCAGGGAAACTGAAAACATCGATATTGAGCCTCAGATTAAACCCCTTAATGATGACATCACCAGAGCACCAAAGGACACGATTTATGAAAGCGAATAATAACCTGAAGTTTGCTTTTTGGAATGTACGAACGATATCTCAACCATTCAAATGAGAGAAAGTAAAAAAAGTGATGACAGAATACCACCTAGATCTACTGGCATTGTCAGAATCACTGAGAATATTAACAGCAACGTTTTTGGAAACTCATGCTAATCTGTCAGTCGTTGTATTCTACGCCCCTGCAAATGAAGCCACTGATGAAGAAAAAGAGATGTTACTGTAGATCACTCTAAGTCATAGCTAAGGATATACCAAGACATGACGTTGTTTGCTTCCTTGGAGACTTTAACGCTAAAGTAGGAAATGACCGATCCTTCAACCCACAAGTTCTTGGCCAACATGGTCTTTGTCAACGATATGAAAATGGAGATGTTCGGGCTACAGAGGTGTTGACGAATTGGATCATAACCTTATGATAGCCAAACTCTCTCTAAAATTCAGAAGATATGCAACAAAAGGACAGTCCCAAAACCTGTTTTTGACTCTGATAAACTCCAGGACAAGCCACTAAAACAGGCTTTTAAAATGGACCTATACAATAGATTAAATAAAAAAAACAAGTTTTTTAAACTGAAAGTAAGGAGCGACATTAAAACTTAAAACGAACAGAAATTATTCCGTATATGAAAGGGGCTGTCCCCTCCTCAACGCCTCGCTCTTTACGCTAAATTTTTTTATTGTTTTAAAAAATAAAGTTGTGAGACAGAGTCAGACTTTAGCGTAAAGAGCGAGGCGTTGAGGAGGGGACAGCCCCTTTCATACACGGAATAATTTCTGTTCGTTTTAAGTTTTAATGTCGCTCCTTACTTAAATTGCGTAAAGAAAAAAACTGTTAGTTGCAAGATTATTTGAATATATTTTGACAAGGGATTACAACAATTGAAAAACCTTAAGAAAGAAAAACAAAAGTTTGAAACTTTGTAGATATCGTTGTTAGAAATTGAACTAGTTTCAGATATCTTTGAAAATACACATATGAAAAGACATTAAATTGCGTAAGGAACAAAAAATTAGTAATTACAAAAACCTTTGTATATTTTTTAACAAGGAAAAAAAAATTTAAAGGGTTACAATTCAAAAACTTTAAAAAGAAAACCAAAAGTTTGAAGCTTAGCAGACATCGTTGTTAGAAATCGAACTTGCTTTAGTAATCAAATATCTTTGAAAAGACTGCAATATGAAAAGACAGTAAATTGTCGCAAATATAAAGTATAAATAGTAATAGAAACTTACATTGATAATGGAAATACCATTACTATCTGAAATGCATTGTAATTCAGCATTGCATGAAAATTTTATTGAGAACAAAACATAAAGAACTGCCAAAATATGTACAAGTACTGACATTGTGGTAAATTAGAAACTGATTAAAAATTTGAGACAATTTTTTATTTTATATCCATTTCTTAAGCAAACATTCAACTAATTTTTGTTTGCTTCAGTAGATAATTGTTTCTTTGAACGCAAACACATTGTAAATACAAAGTGAACTCCTTTAAGATAGCGAAAACCCCATTTGATTCATTTAATTACGCATGCCTATTTATTAGTTTGGAAAATACTACGGAAAGTTGTAACGCTAAAATTTGCGAGAGCTCCATGGCCTGAGCCCTATTAGTTCAAAATTTATTGAAGGTGCTTCAATTTCTATACTAACATGCCAAACAAGACTTCAAAAATGAATAACAAATCAGAAATAAACTAAATTATGTTGCCTTTACAATATGAAGTGCTGCAGAACCCAATGGTTGGCTTCACTGAGGAAAATGTTGCAGAAGCAATTGTTCTTCACCATCAATTAAAAACAAGAGTTGTCAACTGCAAAATTTTAAAATTGGGCTTCCGAAGAAGAATTTTTCTAATTGTGGTTTCAAAACATGCTGTTTCTGCTTAAAACCAAGTTACAAGGTATTTTAACGCCTATTATTTGTTTCCAATGTTATGTTGATGTCTGCGTTTATCATCAAAACAGTTTACTAATAATTGCAAAATCAAACGACTCTATTCCATTCTTATTTAGAATCATTTCGTAGCAACTTGAAAAAACAAAAAGTTTTCTAAACTCAAAACTATAAACCAGTTACTAAGAATACACCACCAGAACAAAAGGAGATGGGGTTAAGACGCCACTATCAGCCGCCAGAGGATCTACAGAGATTGAATAATACCAACAATTTCATTTACGATGCTTTCATTTAGAGATTGATCCTGAAGTAAGAAACAAAGATAATTTCTTAAACCACATTGGCCTGGCATAACATAAAGAAAGAAAAACGAGTAAAAATGGGGTCTTTAAAGGCCAAATGAAAATACTGAAAAAACACAACAAAGCAAATATTTCGAGAGGACAAACGCCTATCATCTTCAGCGCGAAACGAAATTAATGTATCCAAGGAAAGTGCAGAAGAAAAAAACAACAAAAACAAACGCGGAAAATCAATGTGAAAAGAACCAAAAAAACCAAAGGAAAAACCAAAAACTTAAAACATGAATAAAATTCAATAAATTATAAGAATTAAAACCAAATAACTAACAATCATAAAAGCGAGTTATTCGCCAATTTCCGTTATTTGCACAAAATCCAAAAAATTATGAACTGACATCGACGGATACTAGCGAACAACTGAGAAATAAAAGAAAAGAAAAGAATTCAATCACTAAAAAAAAACGAACCAGCAATTGAATAAGTTGGAGAACTATGTCATCTGATTTCGGATTTTAATTATTGCATTTCTTGAAGACACCCTTTGAGACCTTAGGGGTTGTCAAACACGTGAACAACACGTGATAAACATTTTTGTTTATCTTTACCTCTGTTTTTTTCTGCGCCTTTTGCTTTAGTAGTTTAGATTCATACATCCTCTCATTTAATTTCTTAATACGTTATAGATAACAAATATATAATTAAACATCGTAAAAATAACATCAACGTCCAATGATTTCACGAGAGCGTTTTCATTATACGTGAGATTACTCAGCCTTCTGTCTTCCGTTGCTCATTTAAGATATTTTACCAGGATTAAATTAAAAAAAAAATTCAAATGAAATTTAAAAGGGATATTAAACTTAAAACGAAATGAAATTACACTGTATATGGAGGAGGGGCTGCCCTTTTCTCGACCCCCAAGTCCTTATGCTAAAACTTCATAGTGCTTTAAAATTAACTTGTATTCTGAATCGACGGCCTTTGCGCTTGAGATGTCGTTCGTAAAGGATTAGAACAAAATGTCAAACTTTATCACAAGGAGCGGAGGGTTGATGAAGGGGCACCTCCTTCCTCATACATGGTATAGTTTCTGTCTGCAACAAGTTTTAATGTTGCTCTTTACTTTCATTTGAAAAACTTGTTTTAATTTCTGTTCGTATTCAATAGCATACCCAAGGCTACCCAAAATACGTGACGGGCTACTACCCTACAAAAACCAGACTCTTTATACCAAAGTTTGACGGTGAGTCAAACTGAAAATAAGAGCAAATACACACGCGGTTAGAAAACATGCGACACTGAGCATGTAAGCAAGTCAAAAATTAAAATAAAGAGCAACATGCGATTAAAAGACATGCGACATCGAACTTGTGAGCGAGTCAATGAAAATCAACCAGGACAGCTAGAATCAAAAGTTGTCAAAACTGAAAATGATAACGATGATGATTGGGTTTGGGATTTTGACATGGATAAGGTCGTCAATGCCTACCATACCTTTGTTAAAAAATAACAAAAGTTCGGCGATATGTATTTCATATTAACAAATGACAAGCCGAGGTAAAACAAACCAAACAAATTGAAAATGATAGCGATGATAATTGGATTTTGGATTTTGACACGAATAAGGTCATCAATGCCTACCATACCTCTGAAAATCAGAAACCTTTACCAGATAAATCATTGGAAGACAAAGAAGTTTTTGTCCCACCACCTGAACAATTAAAAGAAACAGAGGTTCGACGATATGTCTTTCATAATAACAAAAGACAAACTGAGCCAAAAGAAAAAGTTTTTGTCCCACCACCTGAACAATGAAAAGAAACAAAGGTGGTCCTCAATTCCTACCATATCTTTGAAAATCAAACACCTGGACTAGATAAATAGTTGGAAGACAAAGAAGTTTTTGTCCCACCACCTGAACAATTAAAAAAAATAAAGATTCGGCGATATGTCTTTCGTAATGACAAAAGACAAGCCGAGGCAAAAGAAGAAGCTTTAGTACCAACCCCTGAACAATGAAAAGAAACAAAAATTCGGCGATATGTCTTTCATAATAACAAAAGACAAGCCAAGGCAAAAGTTAAAAGTCCAATAAAAAAACGTAATTTTACAAAGGCACTACTTCTAATTTAAGGTCCATTTGGATGTCAAGACATCAATAAAAGGCTCAAACTTTCTGCGTTTAGAAGATAAGCGACAATGAGAATCCATATATAGAAGCCTGCCGCATGCTGAGTGCATGCGGAATCCAAGTTGATTATCCCCGAAATCTCCAGTATCCAGCTCAGAGAAGATCACATACTCAAACGCTTTGCTCAGGATGCAAGAGACTGTTATGGGTCTGTAAGATTTACAGTCATTGGGATCTTTTCCTTTCTTGGCGATAGAAGTGATGACCCCTTTCAGGAAACTGTTCGGTACAAAACCCCTGGTGATGCACATCTGGAAGATAAGCTGAAGGTGGGAATAGAAACTTTCAGGTAAGTGCTTGAGATGTTTTGTTGTGAGACCGTCGCCATCTGTCCCATTTTTTCCTTTGGAAAGTACCTTTTTGACCACGATTTTGATCTTTTCCAGGGATATGGGAACAACACAGTGCTGTCCCGAGAAGAGCGCAAGCCAGCTGGGACTTCCTTTTCATACTGGTTGGTTATGGCAAGATTCTCGTCTCCGTATACCAAAGTATAGTAAGAGTGCCAGTCATGCAGTGTCAGGGAAGTATTAGGTGCACAGTCGTCCGGTCAAAGTAGACTTCGCCATGATTTCTAGTTCTCAGTGAACTGTTGCCCGATAATACGGTACTTTTTCATCTCAGCTTTGTATTTGCGTTTTGTACTCCATTTCAGCTCGAATACAGTCCCGCTTAACGGTCTTCCGCAAGCAATCCTAATGTTTATCCACATTTTAGCACGTCGTTTAGCCGTCTGGAGTTCGATGGATTCGGACCACATCGGTTTCTCTGTCCCAATTTTGACTCTTCTTGTAGGAACCGCTTTCGATTCGGCAGCTTTCAGAGCGTGGGTAACTTGATGATAGTAAGTTTTGAGTTCAACTGAGGCTGCCATGTTGGAAAGACCAGTACGGAGTAGATGAAACAGAACTTTTATGCTACTAAGTACCAAAGCTACAGTGGCAATGTATAGGGCAATATTACACTTAAACCAGTTTTGCTTGTAGACCCACCTTCTTGCACAGGCGTTATTAGTGCTCTGTACTGAATGCATGTGGACGAAATTCCGGCAAGGCCACTAATCGGATCGTCAGTACATACTGTAACTGGGAGAACAGGGATGGATGTGGACGAAAGTACATGGTCAAGGGAGTTGGATATATATATATATATATATATATATATATATATATATATATATATATATATATATATATATATATATATATATATATATATATATATATATATATATATATATATACATATATATATATATTCTTTCAAATGAAGGAAAATCAGAGGTCAAATCCTTTATCATCTGAATATCCATCCATAAAATACGATATTTGACAAATTTCACATTTTATAGATAGGTGCTTGAATGCCCTCAAAAAATAAAAAATCATTTGAATATCCATCCATACAATATGATATTTACGAAATATAGATAGGTCCTTCAAGGCTCTCAAAAATTCCGTTTCATAATTTCCTCGTAATCAAACCTTTTTTGGGGGAGCTTCATTTCTGTTTCCAAAATTACACAAATTTTGTATGCTAGCAGCTTTTACCGAGCTTCTTTAAAATTGTTGTGTTTTGTATATTTAGAATCGGCATAAATCATACATTTTATGTTTACAAAACCTTTTATAGAAGTTCATTTCCAAAACCTTTTTGTTTCAATGGATTTATACATCTCTAAGTTCATGGGCCAAAGAAACCCTAATATACAGAAAAGGTTAGGCTGGAGCCACGGGCCTCCTCTAAATTGAGTCAAAATGGGCTAAAATCCGTTTACTGCTGTGTTGAAATCGACATTGGTATTTTCTTGGGTCAAAGGGGTGATTAGGCGCAGAATAGAGCCAATTATTTATTATAAACAGCTGAAAACCTAATTTCTAGTAAACTAAGAAATTTTCTAGTGAGATTAATTAATTTCTAGGAATAATTTATAAAACTATTTCGTAAGTGAAGGGACACTGCCCCTTCCTAATCCCTCGCTCTCTACGTTAAAGCCTTAAAATTCTTCAAAAATACTTCTCATTCAAATTCAACGGCCCTTGTATTTCAGGAGTCGTTCTTAAAGAATTGTGATAAAAGTCAAATTTTAGCGTAGAGAGCGAGGGTTGAGGAAGAGGTATCCCCCCTAATATACGGAATAATATCTTCTCGTTTTAAGTCTGAATTTTGCTTCTTATTTTCAGTTGAAAAAGCTATTATTTTATATTTAATTTTTGAACGTTTTTTAAATAGTACCCAGAAATACCCTTCCTTCCCCCATATAAAATCTCCCCTGTATTCTTTCCTTCCTACCGAGAAATTTCCTCGTGGAACCAACCCCCCCCCCCCTTAAAAACTTCCTCTTCAAAAATGTCCGTATATTATCCAATAACAAATAGTATGGGCGAGCAATGGGTGAACTTTGTAACTTTGTAACTTTGTAACCCAAAGACTTGGGGGTCATGCCAATCCCAATCCCCATCCCTTTCAACTGTACTGAATCAAATAGATATCTAACAGTTTTGGTCAGATGTCTTTTGGGTAAAAAGGGGTCTGGGGCTAGTTTCCCTCTAATCTTTTTATTTGCTTGAAAAGGGCACTAAATCTTCTGATTTTTGTTCAAATTGGCCATTTCCTGACCTTCTAGAATCATTGGTTCGATATGATCATCACTTATATATAAAATTAAATTATATAAACACACATCCGTGATCTTTCTTCTCGCAAACAATACAAAATTTCACGTTTTCAAACAGTTCTTGGTAACGAACTGTTTACGGCTCAATAGTAGCCTAAACTCTAAAGAACGGAATTTTGATATCAAACGATATATCAAAAGAATTGGCTTATTATGTTGATTCCAATATATATAAGATTCATTAAGTTCATTGTTAAGCTTCAAAAGCTACGAGCCTGAGAAAATTCACCTGATTTCCCAAAAAGGGGGAAACACCCCCTAAAAGTCAAGGAATCTTAATAAAAATCAAACCATCAGATTCAACGTATTCAAGAACCCTGATGTAGAAGTTTCAAACTTCAATATGCAAAAATATAGAAGTTTGTATTTTTTTTTTTTTTTGCCAGAAGAAAGATCACGGATGCGTCTTTATTCGGTTTTTTTTTTCAGGGGTATTGCATCGAACCAATAGTACTAGAAAATCAAAAAAGTAATTATTCGAACGGAAATTAAAAGTTCTAGCGCCCTTTTTAAGTGATCTAAAAGATTGGAGGGCAACTGGCTCCCTTCCCAACCACCTTTTCTCCTAAAAATAATCCCAATCAAAATTCTGAGGTGGCCATTTTTTTCAAATTGGTTGTATAGCCCAGTAATTATATCTTTGCGAATAATATAACCCCCACAGTCCCTGGGGAAAGGTTTGTAAGTCAGGAAATTTGCCCATTGTTTACTTATTGTATTTGTTATTGGGAAGTATAAAAACATTTTCCTTGGGGGGAGGGAGAATTTCCTCCTAGGAGAATTTTCTGCAGGATAATGTTCCGTGGGGAGGGAAGTTCCCGGGGGTGAACTTCCCAAGGGAAATTTTACACTGGGGGAATTTGCTATGATTCCTATACAAAATTCTTTTTATTTGTCTTACTTTCTCTTTGCCGACTCAATTTTACATCTGGAGAAAGTAAAGGGAATCGTCTGGGGGAAATATTTTCCTGGTTGGAATTGTCTAGAGTATCTTTTCGTGGGTGGGGGGATTCTCAACGGGAGAAATTCTCCATGAGGGAACTTTCAACACGATAAATTCTCCAGAGGGAATTTTCTGCAGGAGCAATATACGGGTACGGGGGCAAGGGGTATTCATAAGAACAATTTTCCATGGAGGGAGGATTTCTGGCATGATTTTAAAAACAATCAGAAATTAAAGTGTTTTTCAAATAAAAGTGTGCTAAGAAAAAATTTTCCACAGGAATCGTCCGCAAAAATTTTCCAGGGGTAATTTTCAGCTAGAATGGAACTGTCTGGGGGAATTTTCCTGGTGAGGGGTATTTTATATGCTGAGAGCTTTACATTGAGGAATTTTTCACGAGGGGAAAGTAATTTTCCATAAAGGGGGAACCAGATTTCCTGGCATTATATGAGGGGAGAGCCCCCTTATACACATAATAAATAAATTTGGTTTTATACTGGGGAATTTTCATATTTGGAGGGTAGGTTTTGAATGTGAACTTACAGAGCAAATTTTACACCGGGGAAACTTTGCCAAAATTAATATGCAAATTCTGTTTTTATTGTTCATGTATTGTGAGCCAAATTCGAATCTGCATTAGTTGAAAACGTTCCGAAATGAAAAAAAAAAAAACATTTTTTTTAACCGAAAGAAAGGAGCGAAATCAAAACTTAAAACGAGCCGAAATTATTCTGTATATGAAAGGGGCTGTCCCCTCCTCAACGCCCCGCTCTTTACACTAATGTTTCTTATTGCTTTAAAAAGTAGAGTTTTGACAAAGAGGCAGTCTTTAGCGTAAAGAGCGAGGCGTTGAGGAGGGGGCAGCCCCTTTCATATGCAGAATTATTTCTGTTCGTTTTAAGTTTTAATGTCACTCCTAACTTTCAGTTACGATTTTTTTTTTTTTTTTTTTTTTTTATTTAATTAAGACAGAAGCTTGAAACCTCTACAGTAAGGTTCTCTGATACGCTGAATTGGACGCATAGATTTATACTTTTAAAGATTCATAATTTAATAATACGTCAAATAATACGTAAGGTCACTAGACTGTTTGGGGTCTTTCCCACATTTTTCAAAAAAAAGGAAAATTTTCTCAGGCTTGTCGCTTTTGATGGGTAACATTAAACTTAATACATTGGTATACATTTGGAATCAGCATAAAAAGCCCATACTTTTGACGATTGCTATGAAATTCCTTTTTTTAGAGTTTCGGTTACTATTGGGCCGAGTCACTATTTGCTTAGAGTTATAATATTTATGTTTATTGTTATCAGACAGTTCGGCACCATGAACTGTTTTCCAATGTAATATCCATAGGCGGCCTGAACCATGACGTATTTCTAGTGGTAATGGTAATCATAATAACGAACAGTTTATTAAGTATTAAAGTTTTTTTTATTGAGTACTAAAGTTACATTCAATATTTTGGTGTAAATGTGATGTTAGAAGCTTCATTTCCAAACTATTCCTTGAGGCGAGAAGAGGATTCCTTTTGAGGAATATATGTGGATTAAGCTTGTAATATGGTTGCTGAATGGCTCCCTTTTATTGTAAAGGTATTTTTAGAATAACGCAGAATTATGTATTTAAATGCACAGGATTCAAATAATGGAGGAGGAGCCCTCTTTTAGAATACAAATTTTATGTAAAAAAAACCGTCCAGACCCGTCTACAGAAGTTTTTTTTCTAGGAAAAATTACATGTAGGGGAGTGGGAAACACCTAGGGGCTGTTCAGTAGGTCTTTCTACGTCAGAGCGGACAGCAGCTTCAAAGAGTGGACATAAGGGTAAACATTTCATAAATTTTACTGTAATGCCTTTAGATTCATATGAAGGGAAAATGTTTACTCCCTTACCTCCCTCATTTCGAGGATTATATATATATATATATATATATATATATATATATATATATATATATATATATATATATATATATATATATATATATATATATATATATATATACTATGTATGCATTATGGGAATAGCAATTTTGAAAGCTCCCTGGTATTTTGCAAAAATTCTCAATGTTAAGAAAACTGTATTCGTATGTTTGCCTGTCCAGAGGTGGAAGTTTTGGAGGTAAGTATTCAATAAAATCTTTTCTAAATAATTTCCACTCTCATGTTGAAAAATTTTGAAGTTATGAACTGAACATTCTTATTCGACATTTTTAGACCCCTCCCTCGAGACACATACAAACATCAAGAAACCCATATATATGAGATATTTTTTTCTAAATCCAAAAATAGTGACAAAAAGTTGAGTCTACCAATATATATCTTTTCTTATATTTACCAAAATGTTATATATATATATATATATATATATATATATATATATATATATATATATATATATATATATATATATATATATATATATATATATATATATATATATATATATATATATATATATATATATATATATATATATATATATATATATATATATATATATATATATATATATATATATATATATATATATATATATATATATATATATATATATATATATATATATATATATATATATATATATATATATATATATATATATATATACATATATATATATATATATATATATATATATATATATATATATATATATATATATATATATATATATATATATTAACCAAAATGTACTTGGCAATAATCAGAACATCAATATTCGTGAGAAAAGTGTGAGGTCTGGTTTTAAATCATGACATTTTCAAAAATGTAGGTATATACATAAGCGTTATATCATTTTTTTTTTAGGTTTCTCAACTCAGGGTAACAAGTCAACCCTATGAAACTCATAAAAGGTCCCTATTAAACCGCCTGAACTTGTCAATTGTCCAAACATTATTATGCTGTTTCTTCTGATAAGTAAATATGAACGTAGGGCATTTTGCGTACTTAAAATCAGCATAAATGAATTACTCTAATAATTAAGATTGGACTTTTTTGGATTGTTCTATAGATAATCTCTGACTGCCCATAAGATTTAAGTTATACAGCGTCTATGTGCATACGATGCAAGGGACCAGGGGACATTGGAAGAGGTATGGTCCCAAAAGCCCAACTCAGGTTCTCTTGCCCTTCCGATTGAAAATTATGTTTTGACTCTGATTACCTATGAAAATCGAAATCTATATGTTATTTATGCATAACCTTGAACCCTTGCCTTTCGAGTTACATGGATCGTATAAACTGGAAGCATACTTTTTGAATCTCACGTTGCTGAGTATTAGAATTGCTAACTGAACATTATGATTTGATGCACTGAGGAGCTGTAAGGGCAAAAGTGGTCTTAAGGGCCATCTATGATCTAAAATTGCCCGTTGTGTATATTCAATCCGGATGAAAATAATACGTGGAAGACATGTGACTCCTTACCAAGTCTAAGCGAGAGCGTAGACCTTTTTGTGTATCTTTCGTTTGTGGGCTCATACGGCCTTGGTTAATGGCTTTGTTGAAGAAATCATGGCTGTTTTACTTTTAACGTAGCATCTTTCTTTTTGGATGAGATGAATTCAGTCGTACATGCTGTTGTAGAAATGACTGTCATTGGGGAAATATGCGATTTCTTAGCTTCAAGATGTACATTATAGCCATCCTGGTTAAGTGGTTGGCGTGCTGGGTTGGGAATACTTTGTCCAATGGGCATGGGCTCGATTCCTGGTGTAGCCGGTTATTTGGTTTGGGATGGGGGTCAGTGGTTTAACTCTGTAAGCTCAACAAGAGAGTCAACCCAGCTCTAAATGGGCTCCAGGAGAAATCTTGGGAAGGTAAGCAGGAAGGGTGTGCGAAAGCACAGGATGGCTGGCCCTCAGCCCCCTTGGATTTCCTGGCTGAAGGGCCACAAAACGGAGATCAGCACCGCCGGTTCTTACTTTATTTTTCAAGATGTACATTGAGTTTTAATAGACAAGTTTTTACTTTAATATTAACGTATTAACGACACAATTTGCATATATTCAATCTGGATTTTAATCAAATATTTAATTTGCTATCACAGACTTTCTCATTATTTACCATTTATGACGTACGCTATGCTTCTGTGAATTTGGAACTAATCCGTATAACGTCAAGACCGGTATCATAGGTCACTTTCTTTTTTGTACTGCGTCACTCTAATTCCTAGCATACTGTGGTAAATGTTGTTTTTTGGGGAGCTGAAATGAAGATGACGCAGGTTTGCATAAAAAAGATTAAATTCAGTTTTGAGAATTAGTCAAATTAATAGGCAGGTTTGTTTGCGTTCATAAATTTTATTCCGAAAACCAAGGAAAGATACAATTCTAGCTAGCCTAATATTGGTATAAATATAAAAAAAAATGGGAAAAGTCATATATTTGCATTCTTGACCCTGGCCGATCTCGTGTGCAATTTGGAAGAGTCTGCATTGCAAATTATGGATGTAAGATTTTTTGTTCTGGAGTATATTATATTATATAGTAGCTTCACTGGCTTAGCGGCTAAATGTCTTACTAAAACGTATAGTTTTTGAAAGAGCACTGAGTTTTGGCGTTCTGACTTCGACCCACTAAGGGACATCACGACAATTTTTAATTACTATTCAATAAATCAAACCAAATTAAAATTTAACTTTATCAAACAGCTTGCGGTAAAGAGCTGTAAATAAAGAGTAGCCCGTACCAATAGCAACCAAACCCTAAAAATTAATGCTGATACAAGTGTATCCATCAAAAGAACTCATTTCTTGCGGCGATTCCAAGTATGTAAAATTCGTTAATTTCCAAACGAAAATTATGAAGCTAAGAGCATTTGTAAAATTTGAGAAAAGGAGAAAATACCTCCTAAAAGGTAGGCAAATTTTGTTGAAGACCATCAAGTTAGAGTGTTCAAGGGCATTTTAACAAGGGGATCTAGCTTCAATATGGACATGGAGAGAACCATGGAATTTCTCCTTATTTTTGAGAAAGCTGGTCACGAATTTTTTTCTGGGTTTGTTTGTCGTTTTTTCTCATGGGTGACTGCATCGAAATGATGGTCTTAAAGTATCTTTAGGCCACTCATCCCAATAGACAGCCAAGTTTGTATAACCATTTTTGGCAAGAAATAGATCATGTCAAGAAATAGACTGTTGGTAAAATACCAATTTTCTTCTATTTTTTACACTACCACTACTACTACTAACAACTCACCGCAGCACCAAGCCGCCTGAGGCCAACACAACTACGCACGCTCCTCCTCCATCCCAATCTATTCAAAGCCTCCCTTTTTACACCCGCCCATGAAGTTCCCATTTCCTTGAAATCTTCCTTTATGACGTCCTCCCACCCCAGACTAGGACGACCTGCTTTCCGTTTAGCCCTAGACGGTTGGCCAAAAAGAACAATCTTTGGCAATATGTCATCCTTCATCCGCACAACGTGCCCTAGCCACCTCAATCTTTCTTTCATTATAGCTCTAGAGATCGGTATTGAACCATATTTTTCGTTTAGCCTATTGTTTGAAATACGGTCAGTCAGCCGGGTACCCAGAACAATCCTTAAGCAATTTCTCTGGAAAACATCTAATAAATCTTCATCCGCTTTTCGGAGCGCCCATGCTTCAAAGCCATATTTGACCACTGTCATCATTTCTTACACGGTAATATGGTAAAACACCAATTTCATTCCATTGTATGCCACCGGATAACGATTTTTGCCTGACTAGCACAAAAAACTCTACCAAGTGAAATTTTTGAGATAGCCAATCAGTTTAAAACTATGAACAAGCCATATGCGTAGCTTTCCAGCTTCGGAGGCCGTACTGCCACGTGGTGGCGTATTCGTCCCTAGCATTTGCACCTATACAAATTCCAAACTTGTGAGTAAAGAGTAGGAATTCAGAGGGTGAAAACTCCCCTCAATATTTTCAAGTCAATTGACTATTTAAGAATTGTCATTAAACAGCATTTTTGTACTATATAAGGCTGAATTTTTGTGGTATAAAATAGTAGAATTTGGCACAATCTCTTGTGCTTAGGCATGATCTCGCTTGCTGCTGAGCTATGAGCAATGTTGAATGGGCACGCTCCAAATACGCTATGGTCGTTAACTTAATAGTATCCCTCATGCTGAAACAAAGCAACAATCAAATAGTTCATGGTAATTTTCTATCTATGAAAATTGGGATTTTTTTTTTTTTGCCAGAAGACATATCACGGGTGCGTGTTCACTTGTTTTCGGTTTTTAATTTTTTTCGGTATGCTTGATTTTTATTATTTTCAGAAAATCATGTGATCAGGAAAGGGGTTATTTGAATGAAAATAAAATATTCTACCGCCTTTTTAAGTGACTAAAAAGATTAGAGTGCAACTAGCCTCTCTCAAAAAGTTACTCTTAAGTTTTCTTACTCGACTCTATCAGCGTCATAATTACCCCAAGTTTTAGCTTGAAACACTGCTAGATGTGATCGTTACGTTTAACATAGATAATGGTGCTCCTATGTACCCGAGTGTCTTAAATCGATCTGACGGGTCATCGATTTACGACTGTTGCTCGTTTGAAGCACAAAGTTTTTTTTAACTATCGTTCCATGGCTCAAAACGGAGGCATATGTCTCTTTAATAATGAAGCTCTTCTGAAAATGCAAAATTTGCATTTTTACAGACAGGCAATTGAATCCTTAGTGATAGAGTGCTCTGATATCAGACATTTTGTCACATGATTGCCGTGAAGATTTGTGCTTTTTCTGGACTTCTCCCTTTTTCAAAAATTTGGGAAATCCTCTAAGGTTTATAGCTTGTGACGGGTAACTTAAGTCTTAATATATCTTTCTTGAACTGAACTTCAAAACTTGAAATGAACTAAAATCTTGAACTAGAATGAACTGGTAAAATAAAATAAACTAAAAGTTTGAAATGAAATGAACTTGAAACTATGAATTTCCTATGAATTCAGCACTTCATTTTCCTTAATGAAGTTTCAGTCACTAGTAGCTCGAGACGTTTCTTTCTTAGAGTTTGTTTCCTTGGACTGCTTGATTGAGTAATTTTTTTCTAAGAATCAGTCAAGTCTATTTGCTAAACTATTCAAATTGTTTCTATGAAAAACTTTAAGTTTGTTTACCGATCACTTTACTTTTCTAAGCTCTAATCCTAAGGATAATAACAGATATAAGTTATCTACTACAATTTTGATACAAGTATAAGGAACAACTTTATAGAATTTCCTGGATTCGCTTTCTAAATGGCTATCATGTCGCTTGCTAAATCTGTTGTATATTCAGTTAGTATCCTCTTACTGACATTACCATTGTGCCGTTCAAATTTGGAGTGTATTCATGAAGAGTCAACACTGACTATAGTCGATCTAAGTAAAGCTTCAAATCTTTTCCCATTAAACAATAAGTAACGTTTAAAAAAAGTACGAGTGTTTAATAGTGCTTTTAGTACTTCACCGTCTCATAGTTCAGTGCCCACTTGTCCCTCCCCCTTCAACACTCTTTGGAACTTTTAGCTTGATGTTCGAATGCGTTCCCAAGATATTGCAAACACACCATTTTGATAATCAGGCAAAAGGTAGTGTCTTTTGATTTACTTTGTTTCTTAATTCTACATACATAGGTCATAAAACCGAGAGGATCTTTTGGTGCAAAGTTATGGTGGATCAGAGAAACAGTCGTTCAGCCCATTCCCTCTTCCCCGACACCGTATTTGAAGTCTCTTTACCTCAAGCTCCCTTTTCCCCTTCCCATCGGCTCTTTAAAAAATCAACTTTTCGTTCCCCATGCCATTTCCAAGATGTTGTAGACTGGCAGTCTCAACGACCTGAATACCCATATTGTCTTTCAATTTACCTCCCACTCCTCCTTCAATTGAAAATTAGCTTTACACCCCCCCCCCCCAACATTCCCTGAAAGTTTCAATACGATCTTCCAAGCCATTCCCAATATAGTGTAGATAATTTGAAAACTCGGGTGCACATGACATCTTTTGATTTACTCATGTGCGCGTGTTCTTTCCAGAATATGACCTTGAGGATTCTGAGGATCTTGGCCTAACAGACACTCCCTAAGTGCTCCTATCTGATCAGGTAGCCAAGAGCAAACCTGGTCACTTTTTCTAATTAATTCAAAAACTTTTTCCGCAAAATAAGTTTTTCAAGGAAAAGTAAAGAACTCCATTAGACCAAAAATGAGCAAAAGAAAAATCAAATAGTCTACCAAGCGTGAAACTACCACAAACCAGCATCGATAGATAAATGAAACCCAAAACCAACAGAAATTACAACTAATAACCGAGTCAAACTCAAAACGAGCAGAAATTAACATGAGTAAGGCTCAAAACCCCTATGCCTTCCCAAGGCCAGAACATAATTTGCACTTTACTGAAAGAATAAAAATGTTTTTATTTTTATAACTTTAACAAATCGAATAATATTAACATTTTGATAACTAAATATCAGTATAGTCTATGTAGATTAAACTGACAATGCACATTCATTTGTATTTTTTCAGTAAAGTGCCAATTATGTTCTGGCCTTGGGAAGGAATAGTAGTTTTGAGCCCTACTCATGTTAATTTTTGTTCGTTTTGAGTTTGACTTGGTTATATATCCTTTTTTAGGAGTTTTGGGTTTTTATATTTCTTAGCATTGGACTGATCGTCTCTTACTAGGTTGCTGGCTACTGCTGCAACCCAAATTCATATATATATAGTTATGAGAGGCAGATTGGCCAAGTGGTCCAAGGCGCTGGTGTTGCCACCAGTCTCTTTGGAGGCGTGGGTTCAAATCTTACCGCTGGTATGCGATTATGTTTGAAAGACTGCAGTATGAAAAGACATCAAAAATGCAGTTTTTGGTGGAAAAATTTATTCTCTCTTAGAAATAATTTATTTTGGCTACTATAGATTTGTAACCCAATTAATTTCCTTTTAAATGAGCTATTGAACAACTTTTTACGAGGTTCCAGTGCCAAGCTATCTCTGGAAAACAAGAAAAAAAAGAGAAAGAAAAAAATAACCCGTTTGTGGAGAATAACGTGGTTATAAAGTCAATTTTCTTGATTTTCAAGCCAATATATTTCCCTTGCTGTTCAAGCCAAGGGACAGAAATTTTACTATACAGGGGTTTTGGACAAGGCAGTTCTAATGGTGTACTTTTTGTTTTGATCTGACTCCTTTTTAGGAGTTATGGGTTTTTATATTTCTTAACATTGGACGTGATCGTCTCTTACTAGGTTGCTAGCTACCGCTGCAACCCGGATTGTTTTGATCTGACTCTATTTTAAGGAGTTACGGGCTATTATATTTCTTAGTAGTGAACGTGATTGTTTCTTACTAGGTTTCTAGCTACCGCTGCAGCCCGGATACCGCTGCAGCCCCGATACCACTGCAACCACGATAGGTCATATAGTGACTCAGTATTTCAGTGCACATGGGCTAGAGTTCGTTCTTTATTGTAATATGTAAAAACTGGAAAAATACCTGAAAATTTTAAAATTAGTTTTATTTTTGTTAGGTTTTTGTTTAATAACAAGCAGACATATTTTCTTTGTTGTTAAGCAAAGAGATTTCGGGTTGCAGCTACCGCTGCAACCCGGATACCGCAACAATCTGGATAGCTTGTAGATACCCCTGGAACCACCGTATATCAGTTACTATGGGTGAAAGATCGTTCTTTACTGAAATTTTCTTCTTTGAAATAGTAAGAGACGAGCCTCAAACAACCAAGTAGCTAACTAAGTCCAAAGTCTGCAATGGTTTGTTATTGCAATGATCGTCCCTTAATGTAACTATTTTTACGAATTATGGGCCATTTTATTTTTTACCATGGGACGTGATCGATCCTTTATGTAAAATATTACAAACAGGAAAAAGCCTACGGCTTTTTATTCTTTTAAATAGTAAGAGACGAACCTCAAACGATCAAGTAGCTAACTAAGTCCAATGCATGCAATAACTTTTTATTCCAATGATCGTCTTTTAATGTAACATATCAGTTACTATGGGAGAGAGATCGTTCTTTACTGTAAAACACTGGTGTTAGCCACCAGTCTCTTTGGAGGCGTGGGTTCAAATCTTACCGCTGGTATACGATTATGTTTGAAAGACTGCAGTATCAAAGACATCAAAAAGTTTTTGGTGGAAAAATTTATTCTCTTTTAGAAATAATTTATTTTAGTTACTATAGATTTTTTAACCCAATTAATTTCCTTTAAAATGAGCTATTGAACAACCCTCTACGATGTTCCAGTGCCGAGCTATCTGTGGAAAAGAAAGAAAAAAAGAAAAAAATATCTCGTTTGTGGAGAATAACGTGGTTAAAGTCGATTTTCTTGATTTTCAAGCCAATATATTTCCCTTGCTGTTCAAGCCAAGGGACAGAAAGTTTCCTATACAGGGGTTTCGGACAAGGCGGTTCTAATGGTGTATTTTTTGTTTTGATTTGACTCCTTTGTTAGGAACTATGGGTTTTTATATTTCTTAACAATGGACGTGATCGTCTCTTACTAGGTTGCTAGCTACCGCTGCAACCCGGATTGTAATTTCTGTTCGTTTTGGGTTTCATTTATTTATCGATGCTGATTTGTGGTAGTTTCACGCTTGGTAGATTATTTGATTTTATTTTTGATCAATCTTGGTTTAATGGAGTTCTTTACTTTTCTTTGAAAAACTTATTTTGTGGAAAGTTTTTTTAACCAATTTTTGTTTGTTTTATATTGACATAGTCTTTTCAGGAAAAAAGAAAATAATTCATTAAACTTTGTTCGTTTTTTTTAAGACTTTATTATTTGGCCTGCTATTTGTATACTGGAGAAAAATTTTCAGCAATTTTTAACAACATATACCCTTTTAGAAATCTGGACACACATAGCAGTATTTAATTTCGTTTCACACCTCCTCTAGTTGACCTGAAATAGAAAACTTGACACGATTCGCAAAAAAAATCTGTTTACTTTCTTTGACAGCTTAGATACATTTCCGGTATTTTGATTTGGTTAAAATTTTAAGAGCAGAAGTAGCCCTGAAAGTTTGAATGTAATACTCTCAGTCGTTCTTGGGATGCTGCTGAGATGCCTTATTGGGAAATACCATTAACACAGTGCATTTTGATTTAATTTCAAGGCATTATTTAGTTTTTAAACATAAAGGGCAAATGAGAGGGTGGGCGTGGGAGGGGGACTATTTAACCTCAAGTCACTTTCGACTATTAAAAAGGGCATTAGCCCTTTCTATTTTCAATCGAATGAGCCCTCTTCAAAGTTCCTAAGACAACTCCTTCGATACAAAGTGCCCTGGTCTAAAAAAAAAAATAATAATACATTGTACCCACATCGATGTTTACTATAAAAATGTGAAGCCCTGAGGGCTGTGAGGGGGGTGTCATCCTCAAAGACCTAATTTCCAGAACTTTCAACTACGTTAAACAAAATGGCTATCTCAAAATTTTGATTGGATGTGTTTGGAAATATGTTGGGCGTGAGAGGGGCGTTAGTTGCTCTCCAATCACTTCATCTATTAAAAAAGGCACTAGCCCTTTCAATTTCCAATCGACTGAGCCCTTTTGAAGTTTTTACGACAACGCCTTCTATAAAAAAAAACTTATATGCCCCTAGGGTATAACTTACAACCCTTGCCCTGAGGGCTGTGGGGGGAGTGTCATCCTCAAAAACACAATTTCCAGACTTTATAAATACGTTGAACAAAATGGCTATCAGAAAATTTTGATCGGATGTATTTGGGGAAATGGTGTGGATGAGAGGGTTGTTAGTTATCCTCTAATCACTTTCGACTGTTAAAAAGGGAACAAACCCTTCTAATTTCCAATTGAATGAGCCTTTTTTGAAGTTTCTACAACATCACTATCTATAAAAACCTTATATGCCGCCAGGGTATAACTTACAACCCTTGCCCCGAGGGCTCTGAGGGGGCTGTCATCCTCAAAGACTAATTCTAAAACTTCTAAAACTTTTAACTGTGTTGAACAAAATGGCTATTCAAAAATGTTGACTGGATGTGTTTGGGGAGAAAGTGGGCATGAGAGGGGGGTTAGTTACCCTCAAATCACTTTCGACTATTAAAAAGGGCACTAGCCCTTTGAATTTCCAATCGAATGAACCCTTTTTCAAGTTTATACGACAAAGCTTTCGATGAAAACCTTAAATGCCCCCAGGGTATAACTTACAACCCTTACCCTGAGGGCTGTGGGGAAGTGCAATCATCTTAGATATAATTTCCGGACCTTTCAACTACTTTGAACAAAATGGTTATCTCCAAATTTTGATTGGATGTGTTTGGATAAATGGTGGGAGGGGTGTTAGTTGCCTTCCAATCACTTTCGACTATTAAAAAGGGTACTAGTCATTTCCATTTCCAATCAAATGATCCCTTTTGAAGTTTCTACGACAACACTTTCTATAAGAAACCTTGTATGCCCCCAGGGCATAAATTGCAACCCTTGCCCTGAGGGCTGTGGGGAAGAGGGTTGTCATCCTCAAAGACCTAATTTCCAGAACTTTTAATTACGTTGAACGAAATGGCTATCTCAAAATTTTGATTGGGTGTGTTTGGGGAGAAGGTGGGTGTGAGAGGGGGGTTAGTTGCCCTCCAGTCACTTTCGACTGTTGAAAAGAACACTAGCCCTTTGAATTTCCAATCGAACGAGCCATTTTTGAAGTTTCTACGACAACGCTTTCTATAAAAACCTTATATGCCCCCAGGACATAACTTACAACCCTTGCCCTGAGGACTGTAGGGAAGTGTCCCACTCAAAAACATAATTTCTATCTGGAAATCAGCTACGCTGAACAAAATAGGCTATCTCAAAATTTTGATTGGATGTGTTTGGGGAAATGGTGGGCCTGGAAGGGGTGTTAGTTGCCTTCCAATCACTTTCGGCTATTAAAAAAGGCACAAGCCACTACAATATCCAATCGAATGAGCCCTGTTCGAAGTTTCTACGACAACTCCTTCGATAGGAAGTGCCCTGGTCTAAGACCAAGAACAAAAAAAAATAATACACTGTGACAACATCGCTCTTTACTTAGGCAGTGCAATAGCGCTGCCTATCTGTGAACAAATAGTAATTTTCAAAAATTAGGGTCTTTGTCCCTAGGGTTGTGGGGTTGAAAGCGACCACGAAGCAAATGATAGTTTTAGTGAATAGCTGTGCCCCTCCTATTTTGGCCTCATAGTTCTCTTTTTTCAAGCTTTATTTTACTCTTTACCTACGCTTGGAAAACAATTTACTTTCTTTGAGTCTGCAAAAACATAGGGACACAGGGAGAGAACGCCCGCTCCCCTTCAGATTATTTCGTACTACCAAGGAAACCGAAGAAATGTCGACGTAAAAACACACTTTTCCACCTTCGAACAATCTTCTCCTCATAGAGATTTTGAAGATGATTGCACGATTTGTATTCTAAACTCAAGCTATCAAATTAGTGTCCATGCATACCGTTCATCCTAGCATCGCGGGTTCGATGAAAATCTCAATATTAGTATAACGGATCAAAACTGAAAGACATACTTGGTTAAATACTAGGGATTGGTTAAAATTATTATGAGTTTACCGATGGTAAAAAGTAACCGGAATGCAAACAACCTTTGAACAATCCACGGAAAAAAGGTTAAGAATCATATCTATGTGAATAGCCTTATGCTTATAAGTAAGTATTTTAGATATATTAATTATGAAAGCTGTTATTCATTTAATTTATATTACTATAAAAAGGGTGTTACTAGCTTACGATTATCATCTACCTACAAGCGGGATTACCTGGTTATCCTAATTTATCCTCCTTTTCAAGAGGACTAATAAGAGAAATAGAAATAAGAGAAATAGAGACATGTGAGGACCTGTCCTAGGGCAATATAAGGTTCCTCTACAGGCATTGGTCATCTCGCTTGATCAAAAGATCGGTTTTCTGAATAAGTGTAAGTTAACAAAAAAAAGAAAAAAGCATGTAGTATTTCAACTGGAACTCTCGAGATAGCTACTGAGGATCAAAACAAAAAGCACACAAAGTACCGAAAGCTTTCTTTCAAAAGCTTTTTTCATTGCGCAAAGCGGTAATTTTCAAATGTTTTTAAGTGTTTATTTATTTATTTATCTTGCCACTGCTACCGCGGGTGATGGCTCAGCCGCTGTTATCGCTGGCCACCTCGGTTGCCAACCCGGTCTCCGGGCATCCCAATTGTCTATTTAAATATATTCAAGTGTTTTCAAAATGTTGTTGTATATATTTATGAATTAAAAGAACCATGTATTCAAGTGTTTCCTCTTGACTATTTATTCAACAGATTGAAGTTAGGATAGGTTAGTCGCATTTTGACATTGGAAGAGTATTTATCAATTTAAAACACCCTTCAGATCATTTCTTTGTGCACCGTCCAAGTCCGGCAAAACAACATTTTTAACGAAAATAATTCAAAACCGTGAAAAAAGTTTTTAGATAATCCAAAAAATATGTATTGTTGCTAAAGTATATGGCAGTAAAGTAAAGAAGAATGGTCCAAGCATAAAATTTATACAATAAATTGATGTGTTTACTAGTATTGCGCCAAACTCGTGGTTGATTATTCACGATTTAGCTGAATCTATTGAAGAATGGTCGTAGGAACTGTTACAATTATTCACGGTCTGGTCGCATCACGAAAAAATTTCTGTAACTATTGTTCTCCATAATCTTTTTCATCAAAGTAAATGTATGGGAACACTTGCTTTGAATTGTACCTACTATATCATCTATAGAGTTGTTCGCGATTCAAGTTCTCTTATAACTCTAAAAAAACAAAAGTACCCTAGTGAACCTAAATTTTTACTTTCCGCATACAATCAAGCAACTAATAAACCTAATGGATACATATTATTGACCTGAAACAAAACAAGCCTGAAGGGTTGCGAGCTGTCACTGATATTATCGATAATGAAATTATTGTATATCTACCTGTGAATAGTAAAAAAGGTCATTAGTCGTAATCATGACATTAAAGAAGCTACATGAAAACTGACATTTATTTTCCGTGCTAGCCAATTCAAATCCACGACTTAGAAAAGCAATAATCAAGCTTGGTGTTGACAAGGAACTTATCAATCTGTTGTCGGAACTTTGTTTAAGTTTAACGGAAGGTAATGTTCAGCTGTCAGATCTTGTTAAGCAATGGCCAAAGCAACATCAGTCACTAGTACGTGCTCTAGCTTGCAAAAAGGAAAGCAAATTGTAAAAGAAAACGTCTTGTTCAAACGGGTGGTAATTTCTTTTCAGTGTTATTACCGATAATCGCCGGACTTGTAAAGACTATTCTCTAGAAATGGCTAAACCCTATACATTGACACCAATTGAACTTTCTCTTTCACCAAAAGAGCACTTTGAAGATAATCTTGATAAAATGTAACAATTGCTGATGATGAAAAATTCATTTTACTTCAAAATGTCCTTCGTCGTGTCAACAAACATAAACCTTATCGTGCAAAACCACTTAAAGTCGATGTCATTGATCAACCTTCTGAAAATAGTGAAACTTTTGAAACTTTGAATAAAGAAGGTTTATTAAAAAGTGCTGTAAATATGTTGCCTCAATCCTATAGTGAACAAGATAAAGACTCTTGACGTATCTCGCTGAAAATCAACAAATTGATGAGAAAAAGAATGAAGTTATTATCCAGGGCAAGCCTTACAATTTAATTGATTTGTTATCAGATCTGATTACAAATCGTAAAAGAGTATAATCCTTTGATGGCCATTTATATAATTTTTTAAAATCGTCCAAGTTTCCTAAAAGTCTTATTAGTAATAAGCAAATTCGAAAGGAATTAAAAGAACGTATTCCATCAAGTACATCAAAGGCAAAAGATGATTTTAAATCTTTGTTGGAAAGCACACTTAGTGACGATTTGACACCGGTATCTAGACAAAAGCGAAGACGTTTTAATTCACCCGGTAGTATGCAAAAGGGTAGTGGACGGTTACGATCAAAATGGATCAAGTTTTGAAAGGTGTTTATGAAAATATTGGACAACCAGGGAGTTTAAGTTCTTCCTCTACGCTTGCTTGGGTTACCGGAATTAAAAAGAAGCTAGCAAAAGAGTATTTGCAAAAGGAATCCAGTTATACTCTTCATCGAAATCATAGGACTAGGGGTCGTGACTATCGAAAAACTAAAGCCTTTTACCCGCTGCATATATTACAAATAGATCTTTTAACTCTAGACGCGAGTCAAAGACGTCATAATAAACCCTACTATATTTTACTATATTTTTCTAGTATATTTTACTTGCCATAAGTGTTTTTAGTCTGTATGCATACGCAGTTTCATTGCAGTCAAAGAGAGGCAATGAAGTTGCTAAAGCCCTTGAATCAATCTTTGAACAAAATTCGTATAAAAAGATTCAAACAGACCGTGAAAGTGAATATTTTAGTCCCCATGTAAAGAAGGTTTTATTGAAATATAATACAATGCTCTATCATACTCATTGTCCTATAAAGGTAGCAATGGCTGAACGTTTAATACGAACCATTCGACTTTTAATTTCAACATATTGCACATTGAAAAATAAGGCTGTATTTATTCATGATTTAGATAAAAACAGGTTGATTTATATTCAACGTCCACATCGATCCCTGTTCAATACTAGCCCTCAGGAATTTCATCATAGTGACGATACACATTTCCTTAAACAATATTCTAATGAAAAGGTGGAGAAGAAAAAATTTACTTTTGGTGATATTGTTCGAATCAATCGTATAAGAAATATTTTTGAAAAGGGAAAATACTTGTGGTCTACTGATCTTTTAAAAGTTTGAAAAATCCTGTACACTGGGCTTAGAACATGTCATTTTCGGGACATGAAAGATGAAGAGCTTCTTGGTGGTTTTTATGATTATGAATTAAAAAAGTTGAAAATAGTGAAATTTATGAAATTGAAAAGGTATTAAAGACTCGTAATTGCCAGGGTAAGCAACAGTTGCTTGTTCAGTGGCTTGGATAAAAATCTGATTTTGATTCGTGGGTACGCGCTGAAGACGTTCGTAATGTCTGAAGGTTGTTATATGACATTCATGTCCAATTTTTCCGATCCTCTTTATGACGATTTGAATATAACGAGCTATTTTTGGACAAAACTTTCCCCTGCCATTAAATTTGAGGGAAGGTATGAAGTTGTTGTTGTAGATTGTATTCTTAAAAATACATATGATATCCTAAGAATAGACCGTACATATAACATAATAATTAGACCCCATGATTGGCCAATTGTTAGCGATCAATATGTGATTGAAAATATGAATTCATTTGAATACCCCTTTGCCATATTATCATATGAGGAGTTTGGGACTATGAACGAAGTGTGTCGTTCTATAAACAACATTCATATTGTAAAAATGGTGCCTTTCAATTCAATTATTCAAAGGAAGAGGGTACAATCTACAATAGTTCACCCATCGACAACGAAAAGGTAATTCTCAATGATAATCTAAGAGAAATGCTTGGTTTTAAACATAAGTTAATCAAGGGTAATAGTGCAGGAAGCGCTAGTGGCGTAAATCATGTCATTTTCACAGAGTATCAACCCGCTTTTTCCTCGGATTAAATAAAAAAACAACAAGTTTTTTAACTGAAAGTAAGGAGTGACATTAAAACTTAAACGAACAGAAATTATTCCATATATGAAAGAGGCTGTCCCCACCTCAACGCCTCACTCTTTACGCTAAAGTTTTTCATTGTTTAAAAAAATAGAGTTGTGAGAAAGTCAAACTTTAGGTAAAGAGCAAGGCATTGAGGAGGGGACAGCCTCTTTCACATACGGAATAATATCTGTTCGTTTTAAGTTTTAATGTCGCTCCTTACTTTCAGTTAAAAAAAAACTTGTTTTTTATTTAATTTTTGAATGTTTTTTAAAAAATGCAGGTTTTGATCTTGGCTCACCACCCATGAATAATTCAAACAAAATTTTCATATTAATTTTACTTTTATTTGGTTAAATGGCTTACTCGAAACTTGTTTAATTTTATTTACAAACGTTTTTATTAGTAATAAATATACGTAAGTTACGAATTAACCTACGTAACGAACTTCTATATTCACATATTTTTAATACGTATATTAGGGGGTTCGCCCCCTAGTTAATACCTTGCTCTTTAAGCGGAAGTTCGAATTTTGTTCCAAATCTTTTAAAATGACCGCTTAATCACAAAGGCCGTTAATTAGAATAAATAGCTCTTATGAAAGTACTACAAAATCTTTGGCTTAAAGAGCAAGGTATTGACTAGGGGTTGAACCCAATCATATATGTAATATTTTCTGTTCGTTTAAAGTTTTGATGTTGCTGCTGTTGCAGTTGAAAAACTTGTTTTTTTATATCTAATTTCTGATCTTTTTTAAATAAGGCTGGGAAGTCCGGCGTCCCCTTCATAGCAATGTCCCTTCCCCCATGAAAAATTCCTTCATGGAAAGAGCCTCCCACATAACCCTTGACCCACCACCCCCCCCCCCACTACCAGGAAAAATCTCCCCTTAAAACGTCAGTATACTTCCCAATAACCAATACTATATGCTAACATTGAGTAAAGTTCATAACTTTCAGCCCTCCCTCCGGGAACTTTAGGGGATTAAGTCATCCTAAAAGACATAGTTTTCATATTTTTGACCATGCTGAACAAAATAGCCATCTCAAAATTTTGATCGGGTGACTCCGGGCAAAAATTAGCGTGGGAAGGGGCCTAGTTGCCCTCCATTTTTTGGTCACTTAAAAAGGGCACTAGAACTTTAATTTCTGTTCCAATGAGCCCTGCCACGATATTCTCGGAACACTGGTTCGATGCGATCACCGCTGGAAAAAAAACACATAAAAACAAATAAACACGCACCCGTGATCTTTCTTCTGGCAAAAAAAAATGCAAAATTCCACATTTTTGTAGATAGGAGCTTGAAACCTCTAAAGTAGGGTTCTCTGATACGCTGAATATGATGGTGTGATTTTTATTAAGGTTCTATAGCTTTTAGGGGATCTTTCCTCCTTTTTTCGAAAATCAGCCCAATTTTCTCAGGCTCTTAACTTTTGATGGTTAAGACTAAACTTGATAAAACTTATATATTTGGAATCAGCATTAAAATCTAATTCTTTTAATGTATCTATTTCTATCAAAATGCCGTTTTCTAGAGTTTTGGTTACCATTGAGCCGGGTCACTCCTTACTTACAGTTCGTTACCACGAATTGTTTGACAGTTGTATATTTCTTTATTCTTCCTTTGTCGAGAGATCAAGAGTTGTTAATACCAATGTCCCCCTCCAACGTGTTCTTGAACGAAAAATATCGAATGACCATATTCACAACTACAATATAAAGCACCTTCAATACATTCCAGTCAACAATTCGTATTTGGAGCTCTGTCAGTTAACATTAAGAAGCGAAAATTTTGATCCACTAGCAATAACAAAAGGTTTGGCTGTAATTACATTTCAATTTGGACCCATTCAGTGAAATGGCTAATAGAACTCAGCTTGTATGTCCTGATATTGATTGCTATGTTGCTACTCTTGGACCAAGGCAGTTTGGACATGGAATGGACTATTATAAGGGTCATTCGTCAATGTCCAGGTACGGTCTCGGCAGTTGTTTTGTTAAGCTTCTTTGCTCTTTACTACCCTTGGCAGGAAAATATATTGCACCGGTTGCAGCGGATTTTGTGTCCTCTACATTACATGATTGGGGCTCTGGGAAAGATATTCAAGAAAGTGTTTCTCAAAATCTCAGGTCGAGCGCGCGATCCCTCGGCGAGCGATTGAAGTAACGGGGAAAATGTTTAAAAAGGAGGAAAAAGACCCCATCACTCATCAGGCTCAAGTCAGCTTGGAAGCAAAGCATCAGAGAAAGTAAAAAGATCCAAAAGGGATTTCTTTTCCTAGAAAAAACGGCATATCTACCACATAAAGATTCTCACCCTTCGGTCACCTCATTGCTAAATCTTTTCAATGCGGAAAATGTAGATATCAGTGTAAAGCATGGATACTATGAATAATTTTACCCGTAACAACCGCTCTCTGAAAATATCCATTTTCAAATTTATTCTTATGAAAACTACTTTATCGATTTGAATTCTACATTTAAAGATTTAAATGTCATTGTTAAAGAATCGAACAATGAAGAATTAATTGCTGCCAAGGGGTTATCATACAAAAATTGTTTACTACATAATTTATGTCGACAAATAAGCGTCTTCATAAATGAAACATTGGAGAGCACGAGCAATAATCTTTCAAATTACGCAAGTTATATACAATTTATGTTGATGACACTAATGTCCTATAAACAGTTGAGGGGTATGACTGTTGGATATAAATATAAAACAAATACTGATACTACCAATATTCTTAGAGAGGCAACAACTAAAGACTTACATTTAGTTGGGAAACTAAATCATGAGATATTTGATATACCTCAATAGCTGCCTCCTAATGTAAAGATTGATATAAAACTACAACTCGCGACCGTCCAATTAAATAATGCAAAAAGTATTGGACGCTACACCCGATGTAACAGTCTCTCTCACGTCGGCAATACTTCATGTACGAAAACAACAAGTTATGATTTCTGTGGCTTTGGCAACTGAAAAATTAAGAGCTGCTGGAAATAATGTCAAATTACTCGTGCCTCAAACAATTAGCAATCAGCATCATATTGGTACAGGGACGCTTACCTATACCGATTCTTCATTTATCAATGGCGAAATTTCTTCAAAAGGGGCATTGGCTTTTGTAAAAAGTGCTAGCGCAGTTGGCTCATGGAAAGATTCCCCGCATAAATTTGAAATGTTTGGACTTTCATCGCTTGTAGGTAAAGTAAATAGGATCCCGCTCTACAATTTATCCTTTGATAAATTCTACAGGACGCTCTATGAATTGACAATGCAATCCCTAGATCGAAATTCTCAATTGTTCGAAAATGATATAAGTGAAGAAATGTTTGCGAAAACGCATGGCATCATTGTATTGGATTTGCCGTGTACTCAAGATATGAGTATTGTCCGGACAGGAAATATGCGGATAGAGTGTACCTTTTCAAAACCGTAGGAGTAATGTATTGCATTAATATCGCTAAATCAATTTGAAACCTATCGGGAAATTACCCCTGACGGCAGTGTTTTATTAGACTTGGCACCATGAACACGAATCAAATAATCGATGTATTTAACATGGACCCATACATGTCGAAACATAAATCCTATTGTATACCTTCAGATTTTCTAGAGCATATTCAACATGTTGACAATGCCCTAATTATTGCTAATAGCAGTCCATCGAATGTAAGGACGGGGCATTGGTTATGCATATTTCAAACAAGAAGCAATGTAGAATTTTTTTTTTGATCCGCTCGGCCTACCGTATACATTCTACACACCTCATATTAAAAATTTTCTTGAGCAGAGCGAAAATCTATTATTCAAAATTGGAGCAGAGTACAAGATCTATCAACGAAAAGCTGTGGTTTTCACGTCCTATTATATTTAATTTTTCGAAGTGGTGGACATACTTAAATGGATTTTATCAAGATATATGGTGACAATCCTCGATTGAACGGCTTTCTAGTTGAAAATACTCTTTTTTACCCCTATAATATAAATTTCAGCCCTAAAAGTGAAATGCTTTAAGAATGTATGTAAGTTTGTTTATTAATAAAATTTATATGTAAAACACTGTGTCCTTTAGATTTCTTCTTCTACGTATTGGTAATCATCAGAAATGAAATGTGGTAACAGCTCGTCAGGATTCAAATTGTATTCGTCTTGACATGCAAAGTCAGGGTCACATTTTCTACAATATAGTGTAACTTCGTTTTTATTAAATCTCTTTATAAAGTCAATAAAACTGCTCTGATTCATATTATCAAATTCACGTGTTTCAATTTGCTTATTTGAAGCTATTTAACATACAAAATTTTCATATGAAGAATCACTTTCTGTGAAAGCCAAACAAAAGTCTGTAGTTTTATAATCAAAGTAGCCAGTATCTTCACAACGATGTCGTAAAAACCAGACTCTTTTATTATTCCAGCAATTGAAGCGTAGACCAGGTTCTTCTTCCCAAAATAACTTAAAGCTACGACGATACCAGTAACTCACGTTTAGGGTTTTTTGCAATCATGTCAGGGTAAGCATTTTCCCATTGATCGCATTTATCATAGTTACAATTGGAGCTTAAGAATCCTCTAGGATGAGATTCACAAATCTCTTCAAGACAAGAATTACAGTCTATAATTTGCGCTGCATATCCTCTATACAATTTACATGGATTGCATAGTTTACACTTTTCATTATATTCATCATCAAAAATATAATTCTCACAGGATGACCATCTAACCAAAGTATACAAGGATAATGACTATGTGTAAAACATTTTTGATGTTGACACTCTCACTTCCAAGAAAGAAACTGACTCGGGGTCAATGAATGTTCTTTGCTATCATTTTTAACTTATCGAATCATTAAAGGAATGGCAGGAGTAACTGAAATTGTTTAATCTTCAAACAGGTATGCAATATCATTTTGTTTTGTCTCAATCAATATAGCTATAAATTGAGTAAAAGCCTGGGGGCCACAACACATAAGTATTAGGCAATGGTCAAGCGATGGATATTAATTTTTCATTATATTATCAATCATCCTCTTAGTGATGATTCTCTTCTGCACTGACAGTCTTCGAAATTTATTGTCTAGAATTAGCCATTTCTCCAAAGTGACAAGACTACCTAAAATTTTCTGTCCCTCCACTTTATTCATTTTAATCCCGACAGTCCTCTCTCACCACTAAAAAGAAACTGACTCTCAAACAACGCTCTTACGACCAAATATAGACTAACCGCTTTCTATAAATTGTTTTCTTCAATATATTTCGACAGCACATTTAATCCATCTTGTAGTCTCTGTATATGCGCTATATTCACCTTGCCGCAAAGCACAATTGTTCATCCGACTTGAATTTGCTTAATGTTATAACATATCCGTTATACATCTTGTCCCATTCTAGGGTTAGCCGGGAGCCCCTTGTAATTTCCACCACCACCTTAGGTGCTCTAGGTCCCGTTTCGTCAACACTTTCAATATTCAATAATGCATAGGAACCCATGTTGACTGTACCACTTCCAGAAAGAAACTGATCCTCAAAAGATAGTTTCTAGCACCTGGGAACGTGTCTAGATATGATTTTGCCTAGTAGCAACGGGGGAATTTTGCCTAGTAACACTATTTATTTCAAATATGTCCTGCAAACATAACAAACAACATAACCATCAAATCACATAACCTACAGCCAACAAATCACATAATCAAGGAACATCAAACAACATCAACAAGAAACATAATCATCAAACAACATAACCAACAAACATCAAAAAACATAACATAACCAACAAATATCAAAGAACATCAACATAACATAACCAACAAACATCAAACATAGCATAACCATCAAACAACAAACATCAAACAACATCAACAAGAAACATAACCATCAAACAACATAACGTAACCAACAAATATCAAACAACATCAACATAACATAACCAAGAAACATAACCATCAAACATAACCATAAAACATTTACATAACCAACAAAAAACATGACCATCATACATCAACAAACAACGATAATAACCATCAAAAATATGTTGATTTCCCTATGTTACAAGTAAAATAAAAAGTGTCCGGATCGGGATTTGAACGGGAAGGCATGTCCTTGAAAATATTATGGCGTCACTACTCCTGAAAAGGGTTGTTTGATAGTGCAGGATAACCTATGACAGAGATTACTTTTTACTGGGTTTCTCAGCTACTGACTTTTTAAATGCCACTTTCTTGGCGGAAGCTCTCTTGACTGATGAAGCCTTCTTAGGGGGTCAATTTCTTTACTGAAATAAAATTAAAAAAACAAGTTTTTTTTAAACTGAAAGTAAGGAGCGACATTAAAACTTAAAACGAACAGATATAATTCCGTATATGAAAGGGGCTGTCCCCTCCTCAACGCCTCACTCTTTACGCTTAAGTTTTTTTATTGTTTAAAAAAATAGAGTTGTAAGAAATGAGTCTAACTTTAGCGTAATGAGCGAGGCGTGGAGGAGGGGACAGCCCCTTTCATATACGGAATAATTTCTGTTAGTTTTAAGTTTTAATGTCGCTCCTTACTTTCAGTTAAAAAAATTTGTTCTTTTATTTAATTTCTGAACGTGTTTGAATTAGTGCAGGTTTTGATTTTGGCTCACTGTACATGAATAATTAAAACGAAATTTGCATATTAATTTTACTTTTTTTGGTTGAATGGCTTTATCGAAAGTTGTTTAATTTTATTTATGAACGTTTTTATTAGTAATAGATATACTGAAATTACGAATTAACTTACGTAACGAACTTCTATATTCATATACTTTTAATACGTACATTAGGGGGTTCACATCCTAGTCAATACCTTGCTCTTTACGCTAAAGTTCAAATTTTGTTCCAATTCTTTAAAAATTACCCCTTGATCACACAGGGCGTTAATTAGAATAAATAGCTCTTATGAAATTACTCGAAAATCTTTAGCGTAAAGAGCGAGGTATTGACTAGGAGGCAAACTCAATCATGTATGTAATAATTTCTGTTCGTTTTAAGTTTTGATGTTGTTCCTCACTTTCAGTTGAAAAACTTGTTTTTTTATTCAATTTCTGATCATTTTTTTTAAATAATGCTGGGAAATCCGGCGCCCCTTTCATTGCAATATTGCTTCCCCAGGGAAACTTCTTCTATGTAAAGATCCTCTCACGTAGCCCAACCCCCCCCCCCACTTCCAGAAAAAATCCCCTGAAAACATTTGTATACTTCTCAATAACCAATACTATATGTAAACATTGGGTAAAGTTCATAACTTGCAGCCCTTCCCCCGGGACTGTGGGGGATTAAGTCATCCTCAAAGACATAGTTATTATTTTTTAGACCATGCTGAACAAAATGGCTATCTCAAAGTTTTGATCGGGGGACTTTGGGAAAAAAGGGAGCATGGGAGGGGGCCTAGTTTCCCTCCATTTTTGGGGGGTCACTTAAAAAGGGCACTAGAACTTTTAATTTCGGTTTGAATGAGCCCTCTCGAGATATTCTAGGACCACTGGGTCGATACGATCACCCCTGGGGAAAAAAAAACAAAACAAAAAACAAATAAACACGCAACCGTAATATTTCTTATTGCAAAAAATTCAAAATTCCACATTTTTGCAGATAGGAGCTTGAAACCTCTACGGTAGGGTTCTATGATACGCTGAATCTGATGGTGTGATTTTCATTAGGGTTCTATAATTTTTAGGGGGTGTTTTCCCTTTTTTGAAAATCAGGCAAATTTTCTCAGGCGCATTACTTTTGATGGGTAGAACCAATTTTGATGAAACTTATATATTTGAAATCAGCATAAAAATCTGACTTTTTTGATGTATCTATTGTTATCAAAATTACGTTTTTTAAAGTTTCGGTTACTACTGAGCCGTATCGCTCCTTACTTACAGTTCGTTACCACGAACTGTTTGATATGGCTCTTTTGGCAATAGTTGGGTTCTTTTGCTACCAGACATAGGCTTAGTAGCTTTTTTGGATGAAGTTGACTTTTTAACTGCAGCAGTTTTGGTTATTTTCTTGAATATGGGCCTTTTAGCATTAGGCTTTGCAGCCTCGGGTTTTCGACCTTGTCAGGTTTTACAAATTTAAGCGAATCAGTTCCTCCAGTAAACTTCAGACTTTAACAATTCCATTTGCCTAGCAACGCTTTAAAGGTGACTCAGATATGCTCGGAGATGCATATTCACAATTTTCACTTCATCGCCAACTTGGAAATTTGCCATTATATATTTGAGGCCAGACAGCTAGTTCTCCCACCTTATTTCAGGTCAGCAATGGATTTGTTGATTATTTCCGTGTATATTGGGTAGTTTGCCTTGTCATTTTTCTCCCTTTTACATTTTGCAGCCTTAGCTGATTTTAGAGCCTTTGCTTTCTTTTCCTTCTTAGCTGATGAAGGAAGCCATGCTCTGGGATTATGAAGATATTGGTACCACTTCAGCTTCAACTTTAGACATTGTAAATTCCTTTCAGCGTTTCTCTTTCACTATTGTGATAAAATCTGGAATACATGCTTATTTTCAAAGTCCAGTATTTATATTTTGGAAACCACCTAAACTAAAGGTTAGACAGGTCATTCTCTTATAGGTATATTTTTTCATTGCTTCGTCTATACTAATTTGCAAATGGGCAGAGAATAATGGAAATCCGTCAAAACTACTCTTCATTCTCAAAAACACGTTTGTACTAGCAATTTGGATCCTCGATGTTAACTTTTTATTTTTTATTAGTGAAATCCAGTACAAGTGCTTTCAGAAAATGTAAGTTATATTCATGTATGTTAGCAAATTCGTATTGAAATTAATTCTGAAACTCCAGCAAAAATACAGAAGGTAAAATAATAAGAAAAGAGACCAAATATTGAGGATTGTGTGTCAACTTTGTATTCTAATGAAATGAAATTTCATTTCGTTCTAGTATATTCAAAAGACTAAAATAGCGTTGTAAGGTTTGTGAGATGCGGAGGGGGGGGGGAGGGCTAAGTAAAAGCTAGCTGCTTTTATTTGTTTAGATCACAGCCTATATAAAAGTTCAATATACATGCCACTTCAAATCGAAGTATTTGAAACCTTTGAAATGTCTCTTTTTACTGTATAATTTTTAGTTTTGCTTAAAAACGAACAATAGAGAATACAAATTAGTGTAGTTATGAAAAAAAAAGTCCGATACATTAAAAATCTTTACATTTATATGAATAAGTAAGTAAAGCATGACTGCTTTTTATATTTCGGTATCTAAATCTGCATTAATGGTTGCACAGGGAGGATATCAGGAGGACACGGAGGCTTCTAAAAATTCTAAGAACAAGCATCTCTGGGTTTTTTTAATCCCTCTAGCACGACAGTTTTTTTTAAAAGATGAGGCGAAGGAACTCGGATACCTTTTTTTTAAAGCAAAGGCTTTTAATTCCTATGGAGTCTTTCAAAAGGCCAAAAGAAGTGTTGGGGCGAACCAATATGTTCAATGCTCACACTAAAACTCCTAGATGGTGGGATGAGATACAAGAACCCCGTGGCACTGGCTAAAGGCTTGTTTGTTAGAAGCAATGAAGGATTACATTTAAAAAAAAGGAAGAACAGAAATAGAGATTTTTTTTCTCATAGACCATTTTAGGGACCTTTGTACAACTGTTATTTCTACTAATTAAATCCAAATTTATACTAAACTAGAGTAAGTAAGATTAATTTGGCTTAAGCGGTGAATTTGTCTAGATTTGCAGGGCAATGCTCCATTGTAATTTGGGTCATTTTTAAGTTATTTATATTTTCTTTTATTTCAGTTCGTTTTACAAGCTGAAACTAGGTTTTTTTAAAAAACATTATATAAAACAAGGGATAAAAAAAAACTCAATTTCTTTTAAATCTGTATAGGAACCTCAAAGAGTCCTCTAGTATCAGAGTTTTAAGCGTTTTGTATCAAATTGTATGTGAATGCACCCCAACAGACCCGAACTTGAAGTTTACGATTAATTCTTTAATCTTTTTGTATATACTGAGGCGTGGGAAGAATACAAGGGAGAAAGGTCATTCTCTACTGAATAAAATACAAAACTAGCTTCCTCAACTGAAAGTAAAGAGCGACAATAAAAAAATGACTATATTTTATCATAGAGTTTAGGATATGCTGCCAACCCTTTAGTCCCCCACTCTTCACACGAAAGTTATAACTTATGCTTTATTAAGTTTTATTAGGTTGAGAAGTAAACATAATTCGGTAATTCCATAAAAACCTCTTAGGCATATACTCGATCTGAAGTACATTTGTATTTACAGTAATCGCCGGTTGATGCACCAAAGTGTTATCCTATACTATTTTTCTATACGCTTTATATCAAATCACATGCATCTGCAGCCTAATGGGTTCGAACACGGAGTGCACGATTAAATTGGCCTTTTCTATACTTTTCAAGACCATTGTTGTATATAAAAATGCATGGGCGATACATCACTGTGGACTGAATCTAGTATGCTAACTTTAAAAAAATAAAAGTGATTTCAAAATTCAAAAGGAACAGATATTATTCATATAAAAGGATAAATTCATATAAAAGGAATATAAACAAAGAAAATTGAAAAAAAAACTGCAAGACTATTCATTGTTGAATTTTTTCTGTATCTCTAAAATATGGCGAAAAATATCAACAGCAGGGCCAATTTTTATCCCAAAACCATTGACCAAATCAGATCTATGCATGACCAGTAAGGTGATTCCGTTAACTTCCTAAAATAAATAAAAACTTTCTTTACAAGCTCCCTGCAACTAAGACTGAGAAATTAAGATATACCTCAAACTTATAGCAAGTACAACTTTAGAATCTGGATTTTGTTCTTATGTATCTGTGTATCTTGTTATCATAAAAAAAATCATAGATGATGAAAGGAAAAAACATTGATGGCAGAAATTGAATAGTTGTTTGTTTGTAGATTTATAGTTTTTGGATGGCCTGCGGTGAGCAGTTTTTATACTTTTCTTAATCCAACTTTTTAATTATTTATTCATTTTATTGATCTACGTATTTATTTAAATTTACAATTCTTTTTGTTGTTGTTTTGGTTCGTTTTTTTCTAGTAATCGAGTCAAAATACATTCTAAGACCACACTGGCTACGCATGATGACAAACAACAAAAACAAATTAGGATTATTAAATAACCGAGAAAAGGGAGGTTATAACAGCCAGTGACAGAAAAGGTGTGAACAGAAAGAAGTAAAGCAGAAATTTCGGCTAGGACAGCCAAGCCGTCCCAAGCGCCCCAAAAAAAGAGTAGTAATAGTTGTATTGCTACGTACATAGTAACAGACTCGATGAATCAATTCAGGAATCTGTATCTTGCCCTAAGAGCTATATCCCTTATGTTGAAGGAATTTATTTATCTTAAGTTAACACAATGAGATTAAATAATTATTACTTTCTTCAATGCATCGCTGACTTCATTAGGTAATATACATTTTATTCAAAATTACTATATCATAAAAACTAACATTCTAATAATTCTTATTAGGCTAAATAGTCTGTTGACACATGACAAAAAAAAACAGCAGTGCAAATAATATATCAAAACGAAACAGAAACGGAAAAAAAAATTAAGACAAAAAAGAAGAACAGAAAGCGAAGAGAAGGTGGGCCCAATTATCTAGAAAAAATCCCACAAAAATGAGCAAATAGAAAAGAAACAACCAAAAAAAAGGATTACAACTCCAACACAGTGTCATAAAGCTACTACAACTCCAACACATGTATCTAAATACATCTTTAAGCACTTCTTCATCTAAACGCGTCCTTGAATAGTTTTTTTTTTCAAAAGTATTTGTAAATATTACCTAAATGCTTTTAAGCGAGATTTTGTGGGCTTTCCCGAGGAGTCCACCCATGCGATACGAAAAAAAAATTAAAGATAACCGATTTTTTTTTTTTTTTTTTTTAAGGAACTTCTCACATGGCCCGTCCAACCATACTCTCCCAAATAGTCTCTACAAAATTCCACACAAAATCCAAAGAGAAGGCAAGACAAATACTGAATATAAAATCAAATTAAGGAAAATTTTGAAAGAAACAAGGTGTATATTCGGCTGGAGTTCCTTGAGCAGAAGTTATTTATTTTAGGGGTCTAAAAAAAGGTTGAAAAGCAATAAGCTAAAAGTCTATCAGCGGCACCATCTATGTCCTGTCCCTTTCATCATTGATATTGTCTCCAGTACTGCTAAGCATAGCCGCTCGTAAGGACACAGGAAGATCTAAAATTTGAAAAGGATACTACTGTTAACGTTTTAGGGAAAGAAGGATGAACTTAATGAAGCCACAGAGGAGCTTTTATAGCTAAAATACTTGTAATTAGGATTAACTTGAATACAAATCAAACCGTGATATTTTGCGTGTACTAAATGCACTTGCCAAACGCTTTGTGCAAACGAACTATAGGTAAAGAGTTACCTGTGCTAATAGCAACTGAAACTGTAATGAAGTTAGGAAGTGAAACCTATATTTAATGCTAAATTGTAACAAATATTGCATTAACTTCTTTAGTTTCATCACCTAAGTTACAAAATCTTTTTATAGGGTTTATTCTGTGAATTAAAAAAAAACTACAAACAAACAAAAATCCATACTAAGAAACAAAGCTAGCTTTGCTTATGAAAGTAAAGAGTGAAGATGAAACTATAAATGACCAAAAATTACTGCTCAAAATATTATGCAAGGAATTTATACAAAACTATCCCAATTATTCTGACTTATGATATTTCCCTAAGATTTCTTAGAATTCTAAGAACTTCATCTTTACTGAGAACTGAACTTGCTTGAGTTTGTTTCTACTAAAAGTTGTCAAATGTCAGCCAGTGAAAGATACTGACAGCAAGGTCTTAGCCAGGATTTTTCTTGGGGGGTCGAGGGGGTTAAAATATTAATAAACGCATCAAAAATTATATTTTGAAGGCGATTATTCTTATTGTACAGTTTTGCCTTTCATTTTGAAAATGATACCAAATAACTTGAACTAAACAGCAAATGCATAGTAGCTACTTACTCAAATTTCATGTGCCTTGGTATATATTCCACTTAGAACACTAACTAAAGTACATATATTCCTTTCATCTTCAGTGTTTAGCTGCAGAAGGGTCTCATAAGCAGCTTGATTATTAAAAAAAAATTCACAATAAAAAAATTGCAAAATTTTTTTATGGCGACAGTTACAATCACTCAAATTCAATTACATTCACTCGAACTCTGTGACTCTTTCTTTTTCAGTTCACCATATGTTTACACTATGAGCATCAGAAACATCCTCAGTTTTTGAATATTAGTCAGACTAGAAATTTCGCTAAAGATAGAAGCAATTTCAGAAAATAACTTTAAGAACTAGTTTTAAATCGATGTGACAAAAACACCGTCGCTTACTATTGGGTATGATTCTGCAGACTAGAAAAAAAAAAGAAAAGCTTCAAGACGAGTTTGCTATAACAAATCAAATGAAGTTCCAGTAAAAGGTGAGAACATAAGCCTAAAATAAAGCCAAGTGGGTTTCTCTCAACTCGGCAAGAAAATTAATCCTCGATGGACTAAAACTTCTTCTTCTTCTTTCGAAAAACAGCACCTGGAATCTATAATAGACTCCTTTCGGCCTCTAACAGGTTTCACAGTCGAATTGGATGGTTTGTGGGAAGTACGAGTACTGTAGCTGCCATTTCCCAGCAATTTAAGGCCTATGAAGCAAAAGAGAGGATAGGAAATAATAAATGAAAAATAAAACCAAAAAAGGGTGAGAAAACGAGGATTTTGCCAGCCAGTGGCAAAACATGAAGACGAACAACAGGCAAATATTTCGACACGGACCTCCGCCAAGTCGTCCTCAGTGCTAAACAAACACGAAAAAAATAAATATAACCTTTTGGAGTTTACTGCACAAGATACGAACAGACACTGAATGAAAGACCAAGCCGAAACCATGAAAACGGGATCCCGTGTTCATGTGGGAGACTTTACATTGCTAGGACCCATCAACAACTTGGTGAACGTTTGCATGAACACAAAATTTTAATAGATAAGTCCCTGAGATTTAAAAATAAAAATGGCAACTTTGATTCTGCCTTGGCCCAGCACATTTTCGAAAATCCTACACATTTTGTTCTTTTTAAGGAGGCAACTTTAATATCTAATGTAAATGGCCTACCGCAATCTTTTAAAGAGGTAATTGAGATAAAAAAAAATATATAAACAGAAATGTGGCTATAAATAGAGACACAGGAGACATTTCATTAAGCCCAATTTATGACTAAAAGACTCAATTTATATTTGCACCCAGTCAAATTTAAGAGAGCCTATTTGCATATCTAATGCAAACTGAAATTTCAGACGAGCAAACAGTATTGCGAGGCAAAACATTCTTGCCCAATCTCTTTGGTAAATCCTTTTTTCATTGGTTTCGGCTTGGTCTTTCATTCAGTGTCTGTTCGTATATTTTGTAGTAAACTCCAAAAGGTTATATTTTTTTTTTTTTTTTGTTTTGTAATGAGGACGAATTGGTGGAGGTCCTTGTCGAAATAATTGATTGTTTTTCGTCTTCATATTTTGCCACTGGCTGACAAAATCCTCGTTTTCTCACCCTTTTTTGGTTTTATTTTTCATTTATTATTTCCTTTCCTCTCTTAGCTTCATATTTCATGTATAGCCAGTGTGGTCTTAGAAAGTATTTAATTTAAGGAAGTAACTATTCAACTCTTGCTACTCGCTCTCGCTCTCTTCTGCAGTCACTTCGCTCTCTTCAAACAACATTAATATCCACAAGAAAATTAATTATGCTTTCGTTCAAGTATCTTTCATCTGTTGCATTATAATTGGCTTTAAATAGCTCGTCAATATCTTTATTCGTCTTCAGTCTTTCAGATGTACGTTTGATATTTGCTGAAAGGTAAGCTGCGCTGTAGCATTCAAAATTATATGTTGTAAAGTCTCAGGCACTTTTAAAAAAAATCTGCAGTGTGGGTCGTCCCTTTTATTCCATTCATGTTCTTGCTTTATATGAACATGGAAAAATAATATGCTTAAACTACATCAGAGCAAGAATATTATAGAAACGTTAAAAATGGAGTTGGTTTATTTTATTACAACCTGTAGTTAAAAAACATATTGTAATAAAGAACATATTGTAGTTAAAGAACATATTGTAGTTAAAGAACATATTGAACATATTGCCAGCCCAGTTTCGCATACTTACTTCTTCTTTAAAAATGTCAGCTTCCCTTTTGAATCCAGCCTTGACGAAATAATCAAACACATCATCACTGGTCCATTGTACAGGGTTAGGAACGTCGCCGTAGGGCATGCTTGGTATATCATCATAATTCTTTCGCTCTTTCTTTACCAATGGAAATGTTCTTTCTTTACCAGTGACAAAGATGTTTGGTCCTGATATTAGGAATGTGCAATAAGCATGAGATTTATTAATAAACAGAACCAAATACCTCTAAAAGTTGTTCTTCTAATGGTTGAAGAAAGTGGTATATTCAGCGTCCAACGATGGACCTAGCAGCATTCATTTTTATCAGTAAAATTAATACCTGCTTGTAGTGATTTTTGTTCGTTTTAAGTTCTACTTGAACAAGTTCTACTTAGCTCAATAGTAACCGAAACTCTAAAAAGCTAAATTTTAATATTAATAGATAAACCAAAACATTTGGCTTGTTATTCTGATTCCAAAAATAAAAGATTCATTAACTTTACTATTACCCGTCAAAGGTTATGAGCGGCTCTGAGAAAATTTGCCTGATTTTCAAAAAAGGAAGAAAACATCCCCTAAAAGTCAAGGAATCTCGATGAAAATGACGCCATCAAGTTAGGCGTATCCGAGAGCCCTCTTGTAGAAGGTTCAAATTCCCATCTGCGAAAATGTGGAAATGTTGCATTTTTTGCTAGAAGAGAGATCAAGGATTCGTGTTTTTTTTTTCTGGGGGTGCCAAAAAAAGACTATGTCAATAAAAAACGGACAGAAATTAATTTAAAAAAAAAATTCCACGAAACAAGTTAGTCAAAATGAGCAGACGTAAATTCAAATAATCTTCAAGCTTAAAACTGCCACAAATCACCATCAATAAATAAATTAAACCCCAAACGAAAAGAAATTACAACAAACAGCCGAGTCAAACTGAAAACCAGTAAGAATTAAAATGAGTATGGCTGACAACCCCCAAACCTTTTCAAGACCAGAACATAATTTGCACTTTACTGAAAACAAAACACATTTTATAGATTTTCACCTTTTTGACTTTAATAAATAAAGGAGTATTAAGACTTTCAGGAATGAATATCAGAATATTTATTTTAAACTGACAATCTAAGGTTATTAGTTTTTTTAGTAAAGTGTAAATTATGTTCTGGTCTTGAGAAGAGATTGGGGGTTGTCAGCCCAATTCCTTGTCATTTTCGCTCAATTTGAGTTTGACTAGGTTATCTAATTTAATTTCAGTTCGTTTTGAGTTTCATTTAATTATCACTGGTGATTTGTGGTAGTTTTACACTTGAAACATAAGAAAAACTAACTCGTAGAATTTGACAACGCTTTCGTCCGTAAAAACTTAAACAATACGAATTTGATGCTTCCCAAAGCCAACTATGCTTTCAAAGGAAAGCTTCACCTTCTTAAACTTGTTTGCGCCATATGTTTTAGCTTAGTTTTGATGATTTTTAGCCTAATTTTTTTTTCTCCTTTTTTTTAATTTAGCACCCGCTACTGCCAAAAATTGTAGAAATTCATATGGAAGTCTTTTCAACAAAAATGAATTTTCAGTATTTTCTAAGTTTTGAAGATACTTATGGTGTATAAATTCCTTTTTTTTTCATTTTCCTTAGCACTCCTCAACGAAAGTAAAAAAAAACAAATAAAATTCTCAAATTTGGAAAACTCTATTTTCCGCGGGGGGGGGGGAGTATTTTCCACGGGTGAACAGTATTTTCTGCGAAGCAGTATTTTCCAAGAGGGGGGGGGGTATTCTCAGGGGAGTATTTCCCGCGGAGAGTATTTTCCATGGGGGGGGGGGTGGCAAACACCTAGAACCACTCTTCATATGGAAGAGCCTATAAGAAGCTTTTTTGTACCTGTGATGCTTTCCCCTAATCTCATAATAGCACTAATTGAGAAAAACTTGGGTCCAACCCTTTTTTTTGCAATGGTACTAGGAAAGCCTATGAGCTGCTAGTTGCTATAAAATTCGAGATAATCAACTCATTTCAGACTATGTGTATCATGTATATATATTTTAATATGGTTAGAGAAGTGTTTTATATGAAGTGAAAAATGTTTTCGCATAATGAGAAGGGAGTAGCCCTTTGCTGTCATGGGCAATAAGAAATCAAAGATATTTCTTTTAATAAGTTACCCGATTGTAACCTCAGTAAATGTTTTTTTTTTCTTTTTGTGTTATAGGAAACTGTTGAACTGAAAGGATAGAGTAATTGGGCCGAGGAGAGAAGAAATAGTAGAGTATAGTGGCTGTGAAAAGCAGAGGTAATGTATTTGATAGCGGTAGGAAGGTTGTTTTGTGTGTTTTTTTTTTATAACTGAGATATTATATGAGTATTTCAATGGTAGAAAAGATGAAGTAGTGAAAGGGAATGTAGAAAAATTATGTGAGAAATATACGAAGGTAACAAATTTATTTTCTAGAAAATGAAACAAGGAAAGGAGTTACATTCGGGATATCTCACTGTGGACCAAGAACCACAAGACAAAAGGAAGAAACGAAGAAGAATTTAAAAATTATACGGTCCCAATATTTTGGTGGTATGACAGTTCATGCTCATAAGACCCATACAGATAGGCACACTGACTCCATGAACAAACGAAGAAACAGTAATGTCTTTAAGAAGAAAGAAATAGACAAAAGAAGAAAACAAATATGACATGCTGCTACCTGCTGTTGATTCTATTTCCTCATCGCTGCTGATTTGAACCTCCTCGATTGCAGAAGATGGAGGGTGGTCAACATCAACTAATACCACCTCCTCCTCACTGCTAATTTGAATCTCTCCGATTTCAGAAGATGGCTGGACAATGGCAACTGGCTCATGAGACAGTTCTTCTTCTCTGGTACGTTTTTTCGATGATTCGTCAGGCGTAGAATCTGGCTCTCTCAGTCGTTTTGGCTGGAAAATACGGGACTTTGAACGGCATTGTAAAGACTATGGCAGGAAATTTGCAAAGCCCGAACGGGACGTTTTCTAGTACTTTTCACAAAGTTTGGTTGTGACCTTATAGTTCCTTCGGTGCTGGTTCTACGAACGAATTATGACCTAAGGATATGCAACCCTCCATCTCTGTAGACACGAGCATGTAAAGTTAGTAATTTATTTGCACTCAAAAAATTTTTGTTTATAATAGCAGCAATGTGAATCAATATTCAGATGGTTACGGAATATATATATATATATATATATATATATATATATATATATATATATATATATATATATATATATATATATATATATATATATATATATATATATATATATATATATATATATATATATATATATATATATATATATATATATATATATATATATATATATATATATATATATATATATATATATATATATATATACATAGTAACAGACTCCACATAGTAACAGCTACGTACATAGTAACAGACTCGATGAATCAATTCAGGAATCTGTATCTTGCCCTAAGAGCTATAGCCCTTATGTTGAAGGAATTTATTTATCTTGAGTTAACACACAGAGATTAAATAATTATTACTTTCTTCAATGCATCGCTGACTTCATTAGGTAATATACATTTTATTCAAAATTAATATATCATAAAAACTAACATTATAATAATTATTATTAGGCTAAATAGTCTGTTGACACATGACAAAAAAAAAACAGCAGTGCAAATAATATATCAAAACGAAACAGAAACGTAAAAAAAATTAAGACAAAAAAGAAGAACAGAAAGCGAAGAGAAGGTGGGCCCAATTATCTAGAAAAAATCCCACGAAAATGAGCAAATAGAAAAGAAACAACCAAAAAAATAGGATTACAACTCCAACACAGTGTCATAAAGCTCATAAAGCTACTACAACTCCAACACATGTATCTAAATACATCTTTAAGCACTTCTTCATCTAAACGCGTCCTTGAATAGTTTTTTTTTTTCAAAAGTATTTGTAAATATTTCCTAAATGCTTTTAAGCGAGATTTTGTGGGCTTTCCCGAGGAGTCCAACCCTTCTATAATAAAAAAAAATTAAATATAACCGATTTTTTTTTTTTTTTTTTTAAGGAACTTCTCACATGGCACGTCCAAGCATACTATCCCAAATAGTCTCTAATAAATTACACAGAAAATCCAAAGAGAAGGCAAGACAAATACTGAATATAAAATCAAATTAAGGAAAATTTTGAAAGAAACAAGGTGTATATTCGGCTGGAGTTCCTTGAGCAGAAGTTATTTATTTTAGGGGTCTAAAAAAAGGTTGAAAAGCAATAAGCTAAAAGTCTATCAGCGGCACCATCTATGTCCTGTCCCTTTCATCATTGATATTGTCTCCAGTACTGCTAAGCATAGCCGCTCGTAAGGACACAGGAAGATCTAAAATTTGAAAAGGATACTACTGTTAACGTTTTAGGGAAAGAAGGATGAACTTAATGAAGCCACAGAGGAGCTTTTATAGCTAAAATACTTGTAATTAGGATTAACTTGAATACAAATCAAACCGTGATATTTTGCGTGTACTAAATGCACTTGCCAAACGCTTTGTGCAAACGAACTATAGGTAAAGAGTTACCTGTGCTAATAGCAACTGAAATTGTAATGAAGTTAGGAAGTGAAACCTATATTTAATGCTAAATTGTAACAAATATTGCATTAACTTCTTTAGTTTCATCACCTAAGTTACAAAATCTTTTTATAGGGTTTATTCTGTGAATTAAAAAAAAAACTACAAACAAACAAAAATCCATACTAAGAAACAAAGCTAGCTTTGCTTATGAAAGTAAAGAGTGAAGATGAAACTATAAATGACCAAAAATTACTGCTCAAAATATTATGCAAGGAATTTATACAAAACTATCCCAATTATTCTGACTTATGATATTTCCCTAAGATTTCTTAGAATTCTAAGAACTTCATCTTTACTGATAACTGAACTTGCTTGTGTTTGTTTCTACTAAAAGTTGTCAAATGACAGCCAGTGAAAGATACTGACAGCAAGGTCTTAGCCAGGATTGTTGTTGGGGGGGTGAGGGGGTTAAAATATTAATAAACGCATCAAAAATTATATTTTGAAGGCGATTATTCTTATTGTACAGTTTTGCCTTTCATTTTGAAAATGATACCAAATAACTTGAACTAAACAGCAAATGCATAGTAGCTACTTACTCAAATTTCATGTGCCTTGGTATATATTCCACTTAGAACACTAACTAAAGTACATATATTCCTTTCATCTTCCGTGTTTAGCTGCAGAAGAGTCTCATAAGCAGCTTGATTATTTAAAAAAAAATTCACAATAAAAAAAATGGCAAAATTTTTTTATGGCGACAGTTACAATCACTCAAATTCAATTACATTCACTCGAACTCTGTGACTCTTTCTTTTTCAGTTCACCATATGTTTACACTATGAGCATCAGAAACATCCTCAGTTTTTGAATATTAGTCAGACTAGAAATTTCGCTAAAGATAGAAGCAATTTCAGAAAATAACTTTAAGAACTAGTTTTAAATCGATGTGACAAAAACACCGTCGCTTACTATTGGGTATGATTCTGCAGACCAAAAAAAAAATAAAAGCTTCAAGACGAGTTTGCTATAACAAATCAAATGAAGTTCCAGTAAAAGGTGAGAACAAAAGCCTAAAATAAATCCAAGTGGGTTTCTCTCAACTCGGCAAGAAAATTAATCCTCGATGGACTAAAACTTCTTCTTCTTCTTTCGAAAAACAGCACCTGGAATCTATAATAGACTCCTTTCGGCCTCTAAGAGGTTTCATAGTCGAATTGGATGGTTTGTGGGAAGTACGAGTACTTGAGCTGCCATTTCCCAGCAATTTAAGGCCTATGAAGCAAAAGAGAGGAAAGGAAATAATAAATGAAAAATAAAACCAAAAAAGGGTGAGAAAACGAGGATTTTGTCAGCCAGTGGCAAAATATGAAGACGAAAAACAAGCAAATATTTCGACAAGGACCTCCACCAAGTCGTCCTCAGTGCTAAACAAAAGAATAAAAAAATCTAACCTTTTGGAGTTTACTACAAAAGATACGAACAAACACTGAATGAAAGACTAAGCCGAAACCATGAAAACGGGGTCCCGTGTTCATGTGGGAGATTTTACATTGCTAGGACCCATCAACAACTTGGTGAACGTTTGCATGAGCACAAAATTTCAATAGATAAGTCCCTGAGATTGGAAAATAAAAATGGCAACTTTGATTCTGCCTTGGCCCAGCATATTTTCGAAAATCCTACACATTTTGTTCTTTTTAAGGAGGCAACTTTAATATCTAATGTAAATGGCCTACCGCAATCTTTTAAAGAGGTAATTAAGATAAAAAAATATAAACAAAAATGTGGCTATAAATAGAGACACAGGAGACATTTCATTAAGCCCAATTTATGACTAAAAGACTCAATTGATATTTGCACCCAGTCAAATTTAAGAGAACCTATTTGCATATATAATGCAAACTGAAATTTCATACGAGCAAACAGTATTGCGAGGTAAAATATTCTTGCCCAATCTCTTTGGTAAATCATTTTTCATTGCTTTCGGCTTGGTCTTCCATTCAGTGTCTGTTCGTATCTTGTGCAGTAAACTCCAAAAGGTTAGATTTTTTTTTCTTGTTTGTTTAGCACTGAGGACGACTTGGTGGAGGTCCTTGTCGAAATATTTGCTTGTTTTTCGTCTTCATGTTTTGCCACTGGCTGACAAAATCCTCGTTTTCTCACCCTTTTTTGGTTTTATTTTTCATTTATTATTTCCTTTCCTCTCTTAGCTTCATATTTCATGTATAGCCAGTGTGGTCTTAGAAAGTATTTAATTTAAGGAAGTAACTATTCAACTCTTGCAACTTGCTCTCGCTCTCTTCTGCACTCACTTCGCTTTCTTCAAACAATATTAGTATCCACGAGAAAATCAATTTTGCTTTTGCACAAGTATCTTTCATCTGTTGCATTATAATTGGCTTTAAATAGCTCGTCAATATCTTTATTCGTCTTCAGTCTTTCAAATGTACGTTTGATATTTGCTGAAAGGTAAGCTGCGCTGTAGCATTCAAAATTATATGTTGTAAAGTCTCAGGCACTTTTAAAAAAAATCTGCAGTGTGGGTCGTCCCTTTTATTCCATTCATGTTCTTGCTTTATATGAACATGGAAAAATAATATACTTAAACTACATCAGAGCAAGAATATTATAGAAACGTTAAAAATGGAGTTGGTTTATTTTATTACAACCTGTAGTTAAAAAACATATTGTAATAAAGAACATATTGTAGTTAAAGAACATATTGAACATATTTCCAACCCAGTTTCGCATACTTACTTCTTCCTTAAAAATGTCAGCTTCCCTTTTGAATCCAGCCTTGACGAAATAATCAAACACATCATCACTGGTCCATTGTACAGGGTTAGGAACGTCGCCGTAGGGCATGCTTGGTATATCATCATAATTCTTTCGCTCTTTCTTTACCAATGGAAATGTTCTTTCTTTACCAGTGACATAGATGTTTGGTCCTGATATTAGGAATGTGCAATAAGCATGAGATTTATTAATAAACAGAACCAAATACCTCTAAAAGTTGTTCTTCTAATGGTTGAAGAAAGTGGTATATTCAGCGTCCAACGATGGACCTAGCAGCATTCATTTTTATCAGTAAAATTAATACCTGCTTGTAGTGATTTTTGCTCGTTTTAAGTTCTACTTGAACAAGTTCTACTTAGCTCAATAGTAACCGAAACTCTAAAAAGCTAAATTTTAATATTAATAGATACACCAAAACATTTGGCTTGTTATTCTGATTCCAAAAATAAAATTTTCATTAACTTTACTATTACCCGTCAAAGGTTATGAGCGGCTCTGAGAAAATTTGCCTGATTTTCAAAAAAGGAAGAAAACATCCCCTAAAAGTCAAGGAATCTCGATGAAAATGACGCCATCAAGTTAGGCGTATCCGAGAGCCCTCTTGTAGAAGGTTCCAATTCCCATCTACGAAAATGTGGAAATGTTACATTTTTTGCTAGAAGAGAGATCAAGGATTCGTGTTTTTTTTTCTGGGGGTGCCAAAAAAAGACTATGTCAATAAAAAACGGACAGAAATTAATTTAAAAAAAAATTCCACGAAACAAGTTAGTCAAAATGAGCAGACGTAAATTCAAATAATCTTCCAAGCGCAAAACTACCCTAAATTACCATCAATAAACAAACTAAAACCAACACGAGCAGAAATTACAATAAATAACCGAGCCAAACTCAAAACGAGCAAAAATTAACATAAATAGGGCTGACAACCCCCAAACCATTTCAAGACCAGAACATAATTTGCACTTTACTGAAAACAAAACACATTTTATAGATTTTAACCTTTTTGACTTTAATAAATAAATGAGTATTAAGACTTTCAGGAATGAATATCAGAATATTTATTTTAAACTGACAATCTAAGGTTATTAGTTTTTTTAGTAAAGTTTAAATTATGTTCTGGTCTTGAGAAGAGATTGGGGGTTGTCAGCCCAATTCCTTGTCATTTTCGCTCAATTTGAGTTTGACTAGGTTATCTAATTTAATTTCAGTTTATTTTGAGTTTCATTTAATTATCACTGGTGATTTGTGGTAGTTTTACACTTGAAACATAAGAAAAACTAACTCGTAGAATTTGACAACGCTTTCGTCCGTAAAAACTTAAACAATACGAATTTGATGCTTCCCAAAGCCAACTATGCTTTCAAAGGAAAGCTTCACCTTCTTAAACTTGTTTGCGCCATATGTTTTAGCTTAGTTTTGATGATTTTTAGCCTAAATTTTTTTTCTCCTTTTTTTTTAATTTAGCACCCGCTACTGCCAAAAATTGTAGAAATTCATATGGAAGTCTTTTCAACAAAAATGAATTTTCAGTATTTTCTAAGTTTTGAAGATACTTATGGTGTATAAATTCCTTTTTTTTTCATTTTCCTTAGCACTCCTCAACGAAAGAAAAAAAAACGAAAGAATAAAATTCTCAAATTTGGAAAACTCTATTTTCCGCGGGGGGGGGGAGTATTTTCCACGGGTGAACAGTATTTTCTGCGAAGCAGTATTTTCCAAGAGGGGGGGTATTCTCAGGGGAGTATTTCCCGCGGGGAGTATTTTCCATGGGGGGGGGGGTGGCAAACACCTAACCACTCTTCATATGGAAGAGCCTATAAGAAGCTTTTTTGTACCTGTGATGCTTTCCCCTAATCTCATAATAGCACTAATTGAGAAAAACTTGGGTCCAACCCTTTTTTTTGCAATGGTACTAGGAAAGCCTATGAGCTGCTAGTTGCTATAAAATTCGAGATAATCAACGCATTTCAGACTATGTGTATCATGTATATATATTTTATTATGGTTAGAGAAGTGTTTTATATGAAGTGAAAAATGTTTTCGCATAATGAGAAGGGAGTAGCCCTTTGCTGTCATGGGCAATAAGAAATCAAAGATATTTCTTTTAATAAGTTACCCGATTGTAACCTCAGTAAATGTTTTTTTTTCTTTTTGTGTTATAGGAAACTGTTGAACTGAAAGGATAGAGTAATTGGGCCGAGGAGAGAAGAAATAGTAGAGTATAGTGGCTGTGAAAAGCAGAGGTAATGTATTTGATAGCGGTAGGAAGGTTGTTTTTTGTGTTTTTTTTTTATAACTGAGATATTATATGAGTATTTCAATGGTAGAAAAGATGAAGTAGTGAAAGGGAATGTAGAAAAATTATGTGAGAAATATACGAAGGTAACAAATTTATTTTCTAGAAAATGAAACAAGGAAAGGAGTTACATTCGGGATATCTCACTGTGGACCAAGAACCACAAGACAAAAGGAAGAAACGAAGAAGAATTTAAAAATTATACGGCCCCAATATTTTGGTGGTATGTCAGTTCATGCTCATAAGACCCATACAGATAGGCACACTGACTCTATGAACAAACGAAGAAATAGTAATGTCTTTAAGAAGAAAGAAATAGACAAAAGAAGAAAACAAAAATGACATGCTGCTACCTGCTGTTGATTCTATTTCCTCATCGCTGCTGATTTGAACCTCCTCGATTGCAGAAGATGGAGGGTGGTCAACATCAATTAATACCACCTCCTCCTCACTGCTAATTTGAATCTCTCCGATTTCAGAAGAGGATGGCTGGACAATGGCAACTGGCTCTTGAGACAGTTCTTCTTCTCTGGTACGTTTTTTCGATGATTCGTCAGGCGTAGAATCTGGCTCTCTCAGTCGTTTTGGCTGGAAAATACGGGACTTTGAACGGCATTGTAAAGACTATGGCAGGAAATTTGCAAAGCCCGAACGGGACGTTTTCTAGTACTTCTCACAAAGTTTGGTTGTGACCTTATAGTCCCTTCGGTGCTGGTTCTACGAACGAATTATGACCTAAGGATATGCAACCCTCCATCTCTGTAGACACGAGCATGTAAAGTTAGTAATTTATTTGCACTCAAAAATTTTTTTTTTATAATAGCAGCAATGTGAATCAATATTCAGATGGTTACGGAATATATATATATATATATATATATATATATATATATATATATATATATATATATATATATATATATATATATATATATATATATATATATATATATATATATATATATATATATATATATATATATATACAAACCTAAAATAACCTAACCTATCATCATCAAACCTTGAATTAAACTGAAAAAGTTGAATGGCAACCCTGAATAAATCCAAAGAGGAAAAAAGGTATTTTGGACATTTACCGGTGAATGTCGACATTCACGAATTTTCGGACATTCCCGGAAACACATACCGTCTCATAAGGTTTTTTTTTATTCCTGTTGCCTAAACAAAATATGTTTGGGAATTTCTCTAGTAAATCGAAGCATTGCTGGAAAATCTGAAGCGCAATAGTCAGAAACAAGATAATGCTGAAAAGCAGGATGGCAAGTTTCTATGCTTATGAGAATTTAGGACTGCTTAAGTTTCTTTGACAAAACTGCTGGACATATTGAAGACAAAGCTTTAACCAATAGATTGAAGAAATCACTTTTTCGGCTATTTTGACTTGAACAATTTACTCACCATTTTTTCTTGCTCTTTCTAGATCCTTTTGGCCCCACAAACAGTCCTCGAAATTTTTAAGAATATACATGCACATATCGGATTGACGACGATTCTTCACTTCTATGGTCCTTGCGTTGGCTCTGCAGTGTGCTGCTACAGCTGGACTTGAGTCCTGGGTCCCATATTACCAAGCTAAGATAAAAGCCACTGATCCACCAAAGGACAAATTTTCGAGCATTATGTCAAATCTTTTGTTTCTTTGAATTTCCCACCAAAGCGTGATGTTTCTTCGAATCGGTACCTATCGGTTCTGTTTTCATCCTCCTTACAAAAACTGTTAGCTAATAGTAGGATGGTGAAAAATTCAATGAAAAAATAGCAAATGCAAGCAGTGGTATCCAATCCACTTGTGGGCTGAGAGACATCTTGTGTCATTACCAACTCTATTTTCAACATCGAATTATTAGAGGCTATTGTGCAACATTTATAGTGAGGCAACTCCTTATTTGGAACTTCTCTGAAAGCTCGTAGCCTATTGACTATATTTTTGTGGTATATTCGTGTCCAAATGTTTGATTAGAGTAGAACTTAAAGCAAATAAATCTTCCTAATTACAAAACTTGCTATAAAATCCCAATCTCCCAGAAGTATAAATATCTGCTGGAGGTAGCAAATTTTTTTGCTTTAAAGATCTGAAATATCGCAATTAAATTCGTCTTATTAAGTCAGGAGTAATCTCAAGTAAAATGGGGACTTACTTCAGCAAAAAAGTGGGAAATTTCTGAAATCTGACTGTTTGTCATTACTCCAAGGCTCTAGGTGATTCCACCCGGAACTCCTCCTCCTCCTCCTTTGGAAATCCAACCCCCCATCCCGCACAAAGTATCCCCTCCCCCACGGAAAGTTTTCCCCACATTCAAAATTGAGTAGCCAAAGGGAAAGTATGACGAATAGAAAGAAGGGAGAAAATAAGGGACTCAAAATCTTCTAAAATCTCTACCGTATTGAATTGAGTTTTTAGTTTTACCTCGTGTTTTTTTTACCTCGCGTTTTTAGTTTTATTTTATTAGTGATTTCATTTTAATTTATTTTAATCTACCCAGTCTGACGTGCATTTTCAAATAAGCCTAAGGATAACGTGGCGCTGATTCCGTCGAAAAAATCATTTAAAATTCACACCATTAAGTCTGAGTTTTCATAGCCGAGTTGATCGTAAAGACCATTTCCATTGTATTAAACATTTGCCACAAAATAATTGCTGTGAAATTTCCATGTGGAGCTGTTACGCGAGACGAGTCATTCTCAATTTCAAGTCTTGTTGCACTTGCTAAAACTGGTTAAGTGGATCTTTGCCAATCAAAAATTTGCTTGTGGTTGCAACTCCTTCGCCATTTGCTCCTTTGCTATTTGTCGCCGACAAATGAACTACCTTAGATGTAATTTGGATACGACTTTTAACAGGCTTGATTAAGAAAAAGCATACAAGAAGTATTTTAGGCGCATAATTTTAGGCAGCAAAATTATCAGTTAAGAAATTCAGTAGCCCAAGTAATTCAGACGCCTCCCGGGTGGCGAGCGAGGGAACATTCTTCAGCTATGGAGGATAAACTCGAAAATCAAATAAAAGGGTGCTGACCAGGGGGAGACCCAGTTTCCGGGGGTCTTGAAGTAGTAACAGCCTTGTCTGGGGGATAAATAAAGACAGAGGAGGTGAACCCCTCTCATAGAGATCTTGATGGACCCACCAGAACGTGGATGCATCCCAAAGATGTTAAACTCAACAGCCCAGATAGGAAAACACCCATTGGGGTGTCAATGGCCCCAGACAGAAGCAGAGAGGATCGGCTTGCCGTTGCTTCGAAAGTCAGCCAAGAAACTTTTCTTTATGAATTATGACTGGGCAATCCAGCTGTCCGGGGAAACTGACGAACAAGTTGACGCATCTGGGGCAACTGATGTGTTGACAGCCAACAGTGTTGGAAACCCATCTAGACAATGTATGAGAAGTCCGTCATGAACAGATTTTAGACAGATTTCATCTTCAAAACGAACAACCAAAATCGGAACACAAAATCTTGGGACACTTGCACAACCAGGAAAAGAAGACTTGCTCCTCCACAAAGCACACTGATGCGGATATCATTGTGAGAAGTGGGATATCATTCATCTTTCGGAGACACGTCGACCTGTTGCTCGCGAAGAACGGATGAGAGATGCAACCACCCTGTGCTCCTACCGACAAGACGGACCATGGAGACAAGAAGTCGGCTTTTTTCTAACGAAAGCAAGAAGAAAATGTGCTGTCAGTGGCGTCTGTCTCTGAATGATTAATGATAATCTGACTCACAAGGAAGATTAGCAAGCTCTCTGTGGTACACGTGTACGTTCCTGATTTCCCAAGGTTGGACGAAGATCGGACGGTTTCTACTCTCAGCTTCAATCTTTGTTGACGTCATAAAAAAATGGCACCGCTACAGTCCAGAGAGACTTCAATGCTATCTTGGAAAGTGACAACAGCGAAACCGTAGATATTATGGGCCTCAACAAAACAGGAGAGTGACTCGTTGAATTCTGTCTTGAAAACGAGCTTTCTTGTAACAAACACATCATTTAAGCACCCGTGAAAGAGGAAAGTCGCTTGGTGGTCCTCTGATGGAAGATCTGTCTGCAAATAGATTACATACTGGTATCTTGACTTGTGGAAATCTTTGTTCGACAATATAGGCAGAATATATGGTGCAGAATATCCTATAGTGTTTATTTTTACATTATTATTTCTTTTAATTTTTTAAGCCTTTTTTTTGGGGGGGGGGTAGAGTTATTTGGAAAATTCTACTTATATTCAAAAATATAGGCAGAATATATGGTTTTGAATATCATGTAGCATTATTTTTATATTTATATATCTTTTAATGATATTTTGTGTTTCTTTGGCGTTGAGTTATTTGAAATATTTTAATTATATCCAAAAATATAGGCAGAATATTCGGTATGGGATATCTTACAGTATTTATTACGTTTTTATTTTATTTTTTTCGAGGGCTGATTCGTAATAGCAGTGTATCATAAAGGTTAAAGAAAATAATTTAAAACTAAGAAGTTAGGGGTAGATACTTAGGCTAAGAAGTTGATTTTCACATAGGTAAGGGGCTAGGACTATGAAATACAAATAATTACTTCCCGTGGACTTGGTCTAGTTCCGACATCTATGGTATATGATACCAGTTCACCCGTTGCGATCGAGAACGTATCCACTAGGCGTACATCAGAAGATTTTTCCGCCTGAAGTACCTTTAAGGGGGGTCTTTTTAAATCTAATTTCAATAGCATTTAGCCAAACTCAAAGTCATAACTAAAAAAATTTAAGATGGACAGTACCGTGTATTCTGTTTATATTTTGGATTATTTGTAGAATTGCAGTTTAAAATCCCTTATATTCTTCATTATATTTTTTGTCTTACTTTCTGTTTGGGAAATCAATTTCACATGATGGGGGATTTCACTGGGTAATTGTCCGGGGGAGTTTCAGTGGGAGGGCGAAGGAATTTGCTGGACATCGTTCAAACAAATCATTGCGCTAATAGGGAATTCAGTCATTACTAAAAAAAAAGGCTAAAAATAGCATTGATTAAAAATTACGATGAAAGTCTGTTAAAGGAAAGGCTACAATAGAATTAAACGAACGGTGTAGTAATTGGCTTTAACGTAAAAAAAACTGCACGAAAAAATACGGCACAAGGTTTCTTAAATAAAGTTTTCTCAGACTGTATTTTTACAAGTCAAATCTTGAATTATTATTGCTATTTTTATTGGACGTAAATCAACAGGATTATTTTTTTTAATCTAATATTAAAAACTAATATAACACCCTATCCCCAATAATTTTAGTTATTTTTGGCAATCCATTCTTCGTCTACAGGTATTCGTAACCGCAGCCGTAAACATAAGAAAACACGGGGTAATCTAGACAGTTTGGAGGGGAGAAAAACAGCAGATCAATTTTAACATTCTTTGCTCCTGTATTACGCTGCTTAGTTTCTCAGTTTTCATTTTCAACTTGTATTTTTAGCTCTTATTTGTGTTGACTTTAATAAGTTATAAATGTATGGAAGATAGCCATGGCGAACAACAGGACATTTCCTATTTCTGTATTTAAACCAAAAGAGCGAGAGAGACGTTGCTTAAAAGTTTAGCTACTTGGGCGGTATAAAAGTTGCCTCCCCAGGTTTTGCTTTACTATTTGTACGACTTCTCATGGAGGGTATTCCTTATGGCCATAGGTGAACACAGTTTCAAACAGTAATGACAATCATCATTAGTGGAAGAGTCTCAAGCCACGAAAAGAACTAGTCTCTTGAAATTAAATATATATATATATATATATATATATATATATATATATATATATATATATATATATATATATATATATATATATACATATATATATATACATGTATATATATATATATATATATATATATATATGTGTGTGTGTGTGTGTGTGTGTGCGTGTGCGTGTGTGAGTGTGTGTCTGTGTCTGTGTCTGTGTCCATGTCTATGTCTGTGTCTGTGTCTGTGTCTGTGTCTGTGTTTGTGTTTGTGTCTGTGTCTGTGTCTGTGTCTGTGTCTGTGTCTGTGTGTGTGTGTGTACCCTTAAGATCAATCTAAAAAATCCTCCACTTTTCGGACAATGAAAAGGCTGGGGCGTAAAATACTATTTTCGCGTTCCCCCATCCCCTCTCTATGGAAATTGAGCCTGTGTGCGCATGTTTTAGCTGATAAATACGTAGAGGGTAGTGTCTTAATGATAAATACCGTTTTTGAAAGCAAAACGTCGATTCATGTTAAAAGCCGACGTTTTAAGCGACACAGGTCTAGAGATTACTTGCAAGCTTGTGCTTGATTATGACTCTCGTCACAGTCCAGCATCTCATGTATGCTTGTGGATGGTCATGGTGAACAACTGCTTACTTTCAGAACAGAATGGTATCATCAGAAGTAGATGGTGATACATGTTGTCCTTGCCATATCTCTCTCTCACCTGTGCAGCGCTGGGGAATGTGGTCAATTACTGAAATTTATGGTATACCAGTTGTTAAATTTGAGGAGGAAGTGGGTGACTTCTATCGGGTTCAAACGGAAAACAAATTCACTACTTTTCCCGGATAGGAACTGTTTGAGACATTGGCTGTGCGAGTCACCAAAAAACCCATCAAGTAAGTTAGTATTGATGCGTGTCTGCTGTTAGCAGTGATAAAGAAGAAAAAAGGGTAAAGAATACGGCATTGGACTTTACAGTCCCTACCGGTGGTTCTGATCTCCGTTTCTTGGCCGTTCAGCCAGGAAGCGCAACGGGGGGCTGGAGGCCAACCATCCTGTGCTTTCGCACACCCTTCCTGTTTACCTTCCCCATATTTCTCCACTTTGAGCTTAAAGAATCACGCCACTGACCCCCGTCCCAAACCAAATAATTGGGTACACTAGGATTAGAACCCTCGTCCTCTCAGACAAAGGATCCTAAATCCAGCACACCAATCCACTCGGCTAGGACGTTTGTTAGCAGTGATGGTAATTTGTGGTTTTGTGTTTGGGTTGGTTTTTATATAGATTGCTTGGACTTAGCCAGATTTTTATGGGTTTTGGACAGCTTTTTATAACTTGGATTCAATCCTACTACAATTCTTCGTTAAAATTTTTTTCATAACACCACAAGAGTACATGCTGTTTTGATATGCCAGGGGTTTTTGGTTTGTAATTTTGTATATTTTTACTTAGCTTATTGTTCGCTAACTCCTGGTTATGTGTTCCTGAACATAAAATTGTTACTGAGACAAAAGGCGCTCATTCCAATGGTGCTTTTTTCATTTTTTAAGTAACAAAAAGAGAAAAAAAGTGAAGTCCCTGTGTGCTGATATATCTAATTGGAAGCATAATATTACAGCTTCTTCCGAGAAATTCATTAATAGCAAACTATCTGTTGGAATTTATTGTAGATTTATCCACATTTTTTCGGTAAGAGAAACAAATTTTTCAGTGCTAACTCGAAAGGAGGAACAGTATGCCACAAAACCTTAAACTACTTTAGTTCCCAATATTATGGTTAATTTCTTAGAAAAGGGTAGATAAAACATAAAAATTTTTCGGTGAAAGTTCAAAATCTACCTAACCAAATTATTGAATTTCGTTTTAATATTTTTTCCCTATACTTTTTATGGACTTAACAAAGGTAGCCTCCGAACATACCGGTGCCAGAATAGGCTAAATTATGTATAATTTAAAACATAAAACATAAAAGTTAAAATAATCAGAAAAATATATATATTTACATAATAGATTTTTCTAAATTATACAACTATGTTTTTATTTTATTAAAACAAATTAAAAAAAACAATTAATAAACTTATCAAATATATTTAGGATACAAATATATTTTTACATTTTTAGGGTGAGAATAATACACTTTTGAAACTACGAAAAAAGACAAAACAAAATATATCGTTGAAAATCCCGAATCCATTTACCCAATTACTGAAATTCGTTTTAAACAGGCACATTTATAAAAAAATTCAGCAACCACATTAGCTGCTAAATTATCAAACTGAACATCAAAACTTACCCATTGAACTTATATATATATTTTATTTTTGTGATGACCAAAATGAATTGATTTTGCTTTCAAGCAAATTGGGCACTAAAATTCAAAAATCCACCTAGCCTAATTATTGGGGTACAATTTAAAGAGACCTTTTTTTCTTTGCCTTAAATACAGTAGCTACATCAACTCGAACTTCTGACCAATTCCAACACCATTACTTTGACACTGAACCAAGGCTGTACCCAGGGGGAGGGATGTTACCAAGTTTGAACCCCCTCCCCCTTCGAAATCTTTGTCCGACTTGTCCAAATCCCTCACCACCACCACCACCACCACCCCCCGGAAAGTAACAAAAATACATATAAACACATTTTTTATGCATTTTGTAATTTTTAACCCCCCCCCCACAATAAAAATCCTGGTGACGGCCTTGAACTGAACCTAATATAGCTGTTTTCATTTCTATGATGATACTTTAATGACAACTGTAGGCCTACTTCAGGGATGACATTTCAGCACACCGACATTAAGATTATCAATAGTTGATTTTGTTTTTGTGTTGTTTTTTTTTTACCTCAGTTGTAGGTTCCTTCGATTTCTTCTTAATGATATCCACTCTTTTCTTGTACAGTTTAAGTTCTTCTCTGCTTGTACGATTCACTTCTTTGGCATCTTCCAACTCGTTTTCAAAAACGCCTAAGAGACGCTTGCAATTGCAAATCCTACAATTATAAAGTTTAGATTATTTCATTTTAACCTTCAGCATAATTATTTTATCTCAGCATTTTGCTGAAGGGAAATTCACCACAATTTGTCTAAAAGCCCCAAGCGACGAATCAATGGACACCAGTGGTGGTATTTCAAGAGCAAGGCCATAATCAGATTAAAATAAAGGCCATGACCCCTTGAAAAATAACTCTGGATGTGGCCCTGTTAACAGGTAATCCACAAAGATCCAGTATTACTTAAAAAAAAATCAGTCAATTTTATTTTTGCATGAAGCAGTTTGGTAAGTTTGGTAAGTCTCAGAAGAAGAAAGGAGAAAACCCCTAGGCCTACCGTACAGAAAATTCTCTAGAGATTTCTATTAAAAAAAAAGAAGAAATAAATGTAACAGAATGGCTCAATACAAACTAAACTCCAATACCGAGTACGAGCACTTGGAAACTGAACCGCGTTTGAATTAGCTTCTCTGTCGGCACGATAAGGAATTATGCCGTTTTGTTTTATTCTCGACTGACAAGACGGGTGTTAAATTTGTAAAATGTTGTCATCATGCAGACATTTTGCCAAATTTTGACTACAGACCAAAAAAAGGTCTTCCACTTTCCCTTGTCAACAGAGAAATTATAAATTCAGGAAACAAATTCAAAAAATAAAGAAATCATGATATTTGACTTAGAGAATGGTAAGGAGCATTGAGATCAATTAATTAACTAAACATAAGCTGACAGTTGGTTAGTTTAGTATTAAAGGGTATAATAGCATTACATTTTAAATTACTGCCAAGAAATACGTTGAATTTGCTATCCAAAGGAACAAATTAAACACTAAAGAGGGAAATGTCAACTTTGGAAAGCAAATTCTAACGCGGCTCTGGAAATATTCAAGTGATAACCCTACTAATGCACCATCATCTGAGGCACTGAATGATTGTGGGTCCCCTGCAATCCATTGAGTAAAGATCAGACGTTTCACTTACTAGATTTTATTCTCAGAGATTTCATTTATTGCGCTTATAATGTTGTTGTATCCGTGGGCCTTAACGCGACGACACTCGAAATTGGCTGTCACCCTGTTGCAATCAAAGACCCTGCCAAACAAGTTCTTATGGACCACAGTTTGCTCCGAGGGGCAAACTAGGATAATTATTAAGGAATCAAATATTAAGATTACTTATTAAGGAAGCAAACAGCAAATTGTGCTACCAGGCTTGCCGCGAACGAAATACCATAGTATTAGTAAAAAAATAGGATAAAACAAAATTCTCATACTAACCAATCAAGTCCATGTAGCTCGGATGTCGATCTTCTGATGATGCCCTCACGAGGGAGTGCTAAACCTGGTTTGGGGAAAACTCTTTGATGTTTCCACTGTTTTCTCCAAGATTTGTCTAGGATCCAATTTGCAGTTGGATGGACTTTTGGCTTGACTTTCAGTGAAACGCAACTAAACATCCCCCAAAACCAAACAATGGATACCACCAAGACTGGAACCGACGAAATTTCGCTTGCAAGTCTCGCGAGTTAACTATTTGGACAGGACGGACATACTATTTGTTTATTTTCAGTATTTAAGATTGTCAATCAAGTGTATTTAAATGTCAAAGAATATAACATTTAGTCACTCATTTTGTAAAGCGCAAGAGAGAGTCACAATTTATCCGAGCAATTCCCAGTTTTTCTAAAATATTAATTTTTTAGATGTTAACTATAATAAGCAACTCTAGCCTTCAGAAGTATAACATATTCAAGATTATTTGATTCAAATATAAATCTGAATAAGCTTTCGCTCCATAGTAATAAAAAAAAAAAACAGATGAAAGAATCAGCTGGCAAATCAATCCTATGTAAATTTTTTTCTGCTGAAATCAAAAAGCACAAAACACTCCTGGAGATAATGGTCCAAATTACCATTTCTTAAAATTTTTGACCTTCTAAAATACACCAAAAAAAAATTATTTCTAAAAAAAGACGTTTTTCAAAGAAAAGTAAAGAGCAATATTAGAACGTAAGATGAGCTGAAATAGTCATACAGGAGTCCAAACGAAAGTAAGTTAGGTCACTATCAATGAATAAATGAAACATAGAACAAACAGAAACTGAATCAACTTTTCTGAAAAATCAAAATTATTAGTGTAATCAAAACGCATTAATACATACTTTGCAACAAACTCCACGAGGTTTTCATTTTCTTCAGCTAATTTACTCTGAAGCTTGGCAGTATACTTTTGGTACTCCTTTATTTTCTGTTGCAGATGATTAATTTCCCTCTCAGATACTGAGAGCTCATGCTCTTTCTGTTTAAGCTTAAACAGAAGATCAGAATATTTCGACCCCTCCTGAAAAGAATTATGCAATGAGATTATGCAGTTGGATTCAGAGAACTAGCAAAATTCAAACTCTTTCTCAATCTTGCATCCTGAAATTTGTTGGCTTTTTGGAACTATTAAGTAGGAAAATTAGACCCTTCATGAGCTTGAAAACCTTTTGTGCTGAAGGAACAACTGTTTCAGGAACTGATTTACATGCCAAATTATAGTCCTAGGATGTGCATTTTAATACAACAGTAAAAAATTAAAGAATTTTTTAATATAAAAATAATATCAGAGTTCGAACATTTTGGCTTCACATCTGGAACCTTTTATCGAAAGAAAAAAAAAAAAAAAAAAAAAAAAAAAAAAAAAAAAAAAACTAGCCTAAAGAGACAAAAATGAAACAAACATCAAAAACAAGAAGAACATTAGAGAATTCAAGACAAAAAATACAGTGGAAATTCTTCCTTCATTTCAATGAGTTGCCTTGTTTCATCTCACTTTATTTATCAGTCCTGGTTGAACACTGCAGAAGTAAGCATGCTGCCACTGTTTTTAAAAATGTCGTAAAAAAATTTTCCTTTTAGTTTTTATTGGTTGTATGTTGTTGTAAGCCTTTCTTCTTTTATATATTTATGTTTTACAGAGGACAGCTCTTGGACACAGGGCTGAAATATTCATTTAAAAAAATTTCCACTGTCTTGTGAAAAGAATTTCCTATTGCTCTTCCTGTTTTTGATGTTTGTAATGGAAAGGCAGTGTGGTCTTTGTTGCTATTAAATAAAAAAAACAAGTTTTTTAAACTGAAAGTAAGGAGCGACATTAAAACTTAAAACGAACAGAAATTATTCCGTATATGGAAGGGGCTGTCCCCTCCACAACGCATCGCTCTTTACGCTAAAGTTTGACTTTCTCACAACTCTATTTTTTTTAAACAATAAAAAACTTTAGCGTCAAGAGCGAGGCGTTGTGGAGGGGACAGTCTCTTTAGTATACGGAATAATTTCTGTTCGTTTTAAGTTTTAATGTCGCTCCTTACTTTCAGTAAAAAACTTGTTTTTTTTATTTATTTTTTGAAGGTTTTTTAATTACTACGGGTTTTGACATTGGCTCACCGTACATGACTAATAAAAACAGAATTTGCATATTAATTCTAATTTTAGTTGGTTAAATGGCTTTCTAGAAAGTTGTTTAATTTTATTTACGAACGTTTTTATTAGTAATAAATATACGTAATTTACAAATTAACTTACGTAACGAACTTTTATATTCATATCTTTTCAATACGTATATTAGGGGGTTCGCCCCCTAGTCAATACCTTGCTCTTTAAGCTAAACTTCGAATTTTGTTCCAATTCTTCAAAAATGACCCTTAATCACAAAGGCCGTAAATTAGAATAAATAGCTCTTATGAAAGTACTAAAAAAACTTTAGCATAAATAGCGAGGTATTGACTAGGGGGTGAACCCAATCATATACGTAATATTTTCTGTTCGTTTTAAGTTTTGATGTGGCTCCTTACTTTCAGTTGAAAAACTTTTTTTATTTAATTTCTGATCTTTTTCTTTAATAATGACGGGAAATTCGGCACCCCCTTCATAGCAATGTCCCTTCCCCCGTGAAAACTTCCTTCATGGAAAGATCCTCCCATATAACGCCCGACCCACCACCACCCCCCCCTCCACCTACCAGAAAAAATCCCCCCTGAAAACGTCTTTATACTTCCCAATAACCAATCCTATATGTTAACATTGGGTAAAGTTCATAACTTTCAGCCCTCCCCCCGGGGACTTCGGGGGATTAAGTCATCCTAAAAGACATAGTTATCATATTTTCGACCATGCTGAACAAAATGACTATCTCAAAATTATGATCGGGTGACTTTGGGGAAAAAATGAGCATGGGAGGGGGACTAGTTGCCCTCCATTTTTTTGCCACTGAAAAAGAGCACTAGAAATTTTCATTTCCGTTCCAATGAGCCCTCCCACGATATTCTAGGACCATTGGGTCGATACAATCACCCCTGGAAAAAAAAACAAATAAACTGGCATCCGTGATCTTTCTTCTGGCAAAAAATGCAAAATTCCACATTTTTGTAGATAGGTGCTTGAAACCTCTAAAGTAGGGTTATCTTATACGCTGAATATGATGGTGTGATTTTCATTAAGGTTCTATAGCTTTTAGGGGGTCTTTCCCCCTTTTTTTCGAGAATCAGCCAAGTTTTCTCAGGCGCGTAACTTTTGATTAGTAAGAACTAAACTTGATGAAACTTATATATTTGAAATCAGCATTGAAATCTGATTCTTTTAATGTATCTATTGGTATCAAAATTCCGTTTTTTAAAGTTTTGGTTACCATTGAGCCGGGTCGCTCCTTACTTACAGTTCGTTACCACAAACTGTTTGATTTACAATAAAACACTATACAAAAACACTAGCAATTAAAAAGCATCCAATATGGTAGAGAACCAAAGCCCAAAAAACTAAGGTAAAGAAGCAAAATGTCTACTATATCAATTACACAATAAGAGACTTAAGATGTATAATTCTACAGATAGAGTAGACATCTTGCTTTGTTACCTTAGTGTTTTGTGCTTTATTTCTCTACCATATTGGATTTTGTTTAAATATGAGATTTTTTCTTTCGTTTTCCTTGTTTGTTTGTTTTTTCTCCCACAAGTATAAAAAAAAAATTCTCTCGCAGTCTCACATAAATAGCCCTTAAACTTTTCATTAAAACGTTTTGAATAGATAAGATTGGTATTCTTAAATTAAACGAAGGGTAAATAAGGGCATAATCATAAAAAAAAGATTTGCACAAGAAACGGTTGGATTGAGCAAGCTAAAATCAGGGGGAAGGGGATGCTGTTCCCCTACTTCATAGCAAAGTTTGCCTTTGATGCTGATACAGAGTGAAGTGGAAAGAACATTTTTGGACAATCTCTTGTAGAACTGGCTTGTTGTTAAGGCTTCTTTGAATTACCATATGGGAAACCATGCCACAACATGAAATAATAGTGTAAAGTTTAAAGCTCTTAAGATTAAAAATTAAATTACATTACCGTGCCTCCTCTCTTATGTAGGCAGTGTTGGCAGTCAAGTAATCTTCGAAAAATTCTTGAAGAGTTAATGTTGTTTAGTTTTAAATTGGCTTTAATTTGTTTATTTATTTTTGCCAAAATTAACAATAAGTACAAAGTGCTTTTCATTCCATACAAAATTATACACACTAACAACTGCATAAAAACAAATCAAGGATCGCCATAATTACAGGGATCTAATCAGAGAGATTAAAAAATGGACTGCAACAAGTGAATCTAATCTTGTTATTAGAGATTTACATATAGTTTCAAAAACGATCATGGCGTGCTACCTATGAATACGGACTATTACCCCTCGATCCTGCTTCTGAACTGCCTATTAGTGTTTGTAATACTGTTTCTTTGTCTGATACTGACCTTTCTTTTGATTCTATTTCAAATGTTTATTCTGCAATAACTTGCTCACCCAGTATTTACTCTGTGTTGTTTCACAGTGCAGTATCTGACAACATTGAGTTTTTTAGTTCCTGCTTATTGCAGACCTGCCATCTTTTGGCCTCCTAATTTGAACCAAACGAAGTTCTTTAGTTCTTATGTAGATAGTATACTTTCAGAACTTTCCTTTTACATTATTACAGAAAAAGTGGATGTTACAGCAATTACAGAAGTTGTGTCAAAAAACACCTTGCCAGCTTTATTGCCAGACAAAATTGAAATAAGTGTTACCAACTGTTTTTGACAATTTGGTAAAAAGGAACTTGCTGAAAATTATTGACCTATAAGCATGACATCAAGGGTTGTTAAGGTTCTTAACATAATAGTTAATTTGCAGTTATCTGGCATCTTGAAGCAAATAATCCTCTGCATACCTGATAGCAAGGTTTTCATTCTGGAAGATCTGTTGATACCAGACTCCTTGAACTGTGTGACCACATAACTATATTACTTGAAACTGGGGTGCCTGCTGACATGATTCTGCTTGAATTTTCTAAAGCTTTTGACAAAGTTTATCACAAGCACCTTGCAATCAAATAATGTGTGGTCAAGCTTGAAGAGAAATCTCTGCTCTGGATCCTTGATTTTTTTTTTTGCCAGCATTTTCAGTGTGTTCAGTGTGTGCAATTTCAGTGTCTATTTCATGATTCTGGTAACTGTTTTCTTTCTTCTTTCAAACAAACTCCTCAGTGAAGTGTATTGGGTCTTACACTATTCAACGTTTTCATTCGTGATGCTCCTCCTTCTACTACCAGCAGTGAATAAATGCTCTCTCCTGACGAGTCAAAGCTTCTCAAACAAGCCTTGTCATGTAAAGACCATGCCTTTCTATGATATAATCCTGAACTGCTTGGTCAATTGGCTGAGGCTTGACTTCTTGAATTCAATATTGTCAAGGGTCATGTCATTCGTTTAGCAAACAATCTTTGTTGCTCTTATTTTCTCTCAGGCCACCCAATCACCTCTGCAAATAATGAGCAAGATTTTGGCATCACCACTGACAATGAATTGAAATTCAAGTAGCCATGCCAAGAATTCTGCTCCTGGTACTACATATTCTCTGGGGCTGATCAAGCCTACCCTTTCCACTCCCTTCCCTGAAGTTATTAGTCTTCTGTACAAAGGGCTAGTTTAATCCAAGCTTGAAGTTGGAATGTCTCTAGCCTCCCTGTATATAAAAAAAAGACATAAAAATTTTGGGAGACATGCAAAGATATGTTATCAAGATGATATCCACCACAAACGAACTTTCTTAGCCTGAAAGACTGGCTAGACAGAAATTCCCAACACTTGTATACAGTGTAGCATTCCGCTATGCTTGTGCTTAATTCCCTGCTTGTGCCTATACCAGGCTTGCGGTTACTTAATGCTTGTGCTGTGCTTAGATGTTGCTTTATTTTGTAGGTAGCCTGGGTCAATAAACCTTTACACTAGAGAAGTATTACATGGTGTCAAAAGTGGGATCTCATGGATGTGCTACAGGCATCAATCAACTGGGAAGCCAGCTCCCTAGCAGAAGAATGGGACCGTTTCCAAGAGCATGCCCAACTGTTGTTCGCAAGCCCACTGGCAGGCAAAACAGAGAAGACTCTCTGTGCCTACCTACCTATCTGGGCTGGAGCAAAAGGACGAGAAATATTCAACACCTTCACCATTGCCAACGAGGAGCGGAACAAAATCGAACGGTAACTTGAGAAATTTAAGGCGTACACATCACCACAGAACACAGTTTTTGCACAGTATCTGTTCCAAAAACGAGACCAAACCGAGGCAGAAAGCATAGAAAAATATATTACAGAGCTCAAGACATTAGTGAAACCATGTTCTTACTCGGACCCAAATAAAATGGTCCGCGATCGCATAGTTTGCAGAATACTAAACCAAAACGTACGTGAGAAGCCCCTCGCTGAAGGTGATGAACTTACGCTTGAAAAAGCAACCATTATGTACAGAACCCATGAAGTGACCCAGGCACAGCTTAAAACATTCCATGGAACTAAGTCTATTCCTATAAAGCAAGAGATTGATGCCATATCACGCTACCCAAACCGAAACAGCAGCAGAAACAAACAGGAAGCAAGCAGCTCAAAGAGCAAACGATGCTACTTCTGTGGCGGAATATACTCCCCCTCCCATGTCTGTCCAGCAAAGGGCAAGTCATGCTCCATCTGCAAAAAGCTCAACCATTTTGCACGAGTTTTTTGATACTTCGACAAACTCGACGACAGTAAACGCAGTGGAAGAAGATACTGTCAAAGTGGACTCCATTGAACAAAGCAAAAACAAAGACAAAGCAGTGATACCTTTGATCATCAACATTCAGTTCCCTGTCCAGTCACAAAATCAATACAGGGGTCCAGGTCAATATCATTCCAAAGAAGTACTTAGACCTCATCAACCCAAAGCCCACCGTGAAACCCACAAGCCAGCGCCTCACCAGCTACTGTGGAGCAAGGATCCCTGTAACGGGAGTCTGCGAATTATCATGCAGCTACAAAGATAACCTCAGCAGAAGGCAACAATTCTTTGTTGTAGAAACTTTAGGTGCCCCCATCATAGACTACTGTTCAAGCCTTGATTTGGACCTGATTAAGCTGGTACTGAACGTAAACTCAACATCTTCAAGAGTACCTGAAGGAAAAGCATAGAGAAGTGTTTCAAGGAATCAGGAAACTCGAAGGAGAATGCAACATATACCTGAAAAACCATACCACCCCAACTGTCTACCCAGCAAGACGAGTACCCGCGGCCATGCAGGATAAACTCAAGCAAGAACTCAGCCGCCTAGAAGACCTAGGGATTACTGAAAAGGTCGTTACCCCAATAGAGTGGGTCAATTCGATGGTCATGGTTGAGAAGGATGGATCCATAAGACTGTGCATAGACCCCGTGGACCTAAACAAGTCCATCAAACAGCCCCACTATCCCATTCCCACTCTAGACGACGTCACCTCCAAGCTATAAGGAGCAAAAATATTCACAAAACCCGTTCTGGTTACTGGTCAATTCCGCTCTCCGAAGATTCGTCTTACCTCATTACATTCAGCACGATATATGGAAGATATCGTTTCAAGCAAATGCCCCATGGAATCATCTCAGCACAAGATGAGTTTCAGAGGAGGATGCAAGATACCATTGAAGTCCTAGAGGGTTTCTTCATCATCATTGATGACATGATCGTGTAACGCGCGACGCAAGGAGAGCACAATGAACGCCTAGCAGCAATACTCAAACATGCCCTAGCTAAGGGTATCTGTTTCAATGAAGATAAGTGCGAGTATTTGGCCTCCAGTGTCAGCTACTTTGGACACATAATCAGCTCCACGGGGATGCAGCCAGATCCCAAGAAGATTCGCGCCATTAACCACATGCCAAACCCATCATGCCGAGAAGAACTGCTAACCCTCCTTGGGATGATCAACTATCTCGCCAAATACATACCAAGCCTATCCACAAAAAACAAACCACTCCATGACCTGACCAAAGCAGACCCATTCATCTGGTGGAGGAACACACCCAAAACTCGAGGACCTGAAACACTCTATAGTGTTGAACACCCTGTTCTTTGACCATCAGAGCAAGAACGTCGAACTCATTGTCAACGCCTCCAGCCACAGGCTCGGCACCCACCTTGTTTTGGAAGGGCAGGTCACAGCGTATGCATCAAGATCGCTCAGCAAGACAGAACAGAAGTATTCGCAACCTCAAAAAGAGTTATACGCCATTGTGTATGGCTGTAAACACTTCCACCATTATCTGTACAGTCGCCACATTGACGTCACGACTGACCACCGCCCCTTCAAAACCTTTGTAGCAAATCCTATTCACGAAGCCCCACCACGAGTGCAACAATTAATGCTTCAGCTCCAGCCTTACAACCTGAGTCTGAGGTTCCAACCAGGATCCGAAATCCCAGTTGCTGACGCTCTGTCACGCCTCCATCTTAGCAATACAGATCCAAAACTGGAAGAAGACCTGGATATATATGTACATCATGTAGTACGGAACCTTCCAGTCAGCAACCAGAAGCTTGAGCAGATACGGATGGAAACAACACAGTATGAAACCTTGAGCCCTCTAGTCAAAACGATTCAAGAGGGCTGGCTGAGTACTAGAAAAGAGTGCTCAACCAACATCCCAACCTACTGGAACATCGAACACGAGCTGTCTTTCACAAAAGGCATTCTTCTCAAGGGAGAAAGATTGATCATTCCCAAGAACCTGAAGTTAGCCACACTCCAGCAGCTACATGCAGCCCACTTTGGAACTGAGAAAACCAAACAGCAAGCAAGGATGTTAGTGTACTGGCCAGGCCTCAGCGCAGACATTGAACTGTACATAGCAAAATGCCAAATGTGTGCCAAGCACATGCTGAACGACACAAAGGAGCCAATGATCAACCACAGCATAGAAACGCTCCCTTGGCAAAATATCGCTACAGACCTGTTTGAATGGAATGTCTCCAGTTTCCTAGCAACTGTTGATTATCACAGCTGTTTCTTTGAAGTCGACAGACTTACGAAAACATCATCCAACGCGGTCATAATGTGACTTAAGGCCCACTATGCCCGACATGGCAAACCATTGCAGCTAATGTCCAACAATGGCCCTCAGTTCACTTCTTGGGAATTCATCAATTTTACCAAAGCCTGGGGCATTTCACTGAGCACATCTAGCCCCGGGTATCCCGAATCCAATGGACTTGCTGAGAAAGCTGTGCAGATTATAAAAAACATCATGACCAAGGCAACGGAAAACAGAGAAGACCCCTGGCTGGGTCTACTAGAATACCAGAATACACCAGTTGATGGGTTTGCATCTCCTGCTCAACTCCTTATGTCTTGCCAACTAAGATTCATCCTACCATGCAACACACATCACCTAAAGAAGAAGGTCTTCCTGACCAAACAGTTCACTCAGCAAAGAACTGAAATGCAGAAACGCCAGAAAATTTACCACAACAAATCAGCCGAGGCTTTAAATCAGCTCAACCACAGCAATGCAATCCACATTCAGAAAATGCCTGATGGACAGTGGGAACAGGCCATTGTGGTTTCTCATGCAAAACAGCTGCAATTGTACCAGATGCAGACAAACAAATGTACAATTCTGCAGTGGAACTGCAAGCACCTATCAGCGCGCCCACATCAAAGTCTGAAAGGAACGAGTTTAGTTCGCAAAGGACTTGATGATGCCATAGCGTCAGACGCGACTGCCAAGCCACCACCCTCGCCATTGCAGGCAGACCAGTTCATGTCCCCGTTGCCAATCCAGGATTGGAATCACATCCCTAGCCCTGGCCAGAGTGCTATTGTGGTGCCGCCCCTAGAATCAAGCACGACACCAACAACAGCATGCACAAGATATGGCCGACTTGTAAGAAAACCCCTGAAACTGAACCTGTAAAGAGTGATTTTAAAAGTAGACCTGTAAATAGAGACAGTATGAGAGGAAGAAGAAGTGAACTAGTTAGTGAATATGTAGGAAGTGAGCCTAGTGCCTCCTTGCACATACCTTTCTGAAGGTACTTATAACAGTGTGATTTTAAAAGTAGACCTGTAAATAGAGACAGTATGAGAGGAAGAAGAAGTGAACTAGTTAGTGAGTATGTAAGAAGCAAGCCTAGCGCCTTCTTACACATACCTTTCTGAACATACTTAATACAGTGTGTAAGCCTGCTCACAGTAGATGAGTGGGAGCAAGTGTGGAGTGTTGGTGTAAGAGGAAATGCAGGCAGCTTAAATGACAAAAGAAGGAAGATGTAGCATTCTGCTATGCTTGTGCCAATACCATGCTTGTGCTTACTTAACGCTTGTGCTGTGCTTAGATGTTGCTTTATTTTGTAGGTAGCCTGGGTCAATAAACCTTTACACTAGAGAAGTATTGCATACAAGATAAATAGAGGTGATGTCATTCTAACCTACATGCTAATAAAGGCCTACACACTACCAGCATTACTTTTTTTTTAAGTACAAATGATTCTTCCTTGAAAAGCAAGTTATAATTAGGGCACAGAATAAACCATGAATTATTCCAACAATTAAAGCAGCCATGACAGAGCAAGACAAGCTTTATGAGATAAAGCCACACTCTGTGAATATAAAAGGAAGAGAAACATAGTAGTCAGACAACTAAAGCAAGCTAGGCATCTGTTTGGACACCAAATTTTTGCTAAATTGTCAGCCAGTGAACCAAGGAAGTTCCATACAACTCTATGGAAACTAATAAAAACAAAAGCCTTAATTCACCCTGACAGACCAGCAAGGAGGCAATATAACTGCAGAAACAATTAATGCACACTTTTCAAATATTTGCTGCCAACAGCCTCCCTTCAAGACCGTGCCACAGAAAGGTCCAATCAAAACCATCCCTATCATCACAGTTTCCAATGTCCAAAGAAAATTTAAAAACAAACATTAGGAAAGCCTTGTACCCTGGTTAAATTCCTATAAGGCTGATACATGCACTGCTCCCCCTTACTGCCTAAACGATTGGCTATGGTGCGCAACCAATGCCTAGTGGAAGGCATTTTCCCAGATAAGTTGAAAAAGGCAGTTATCACACCAATTCCAAAGAAAGCATCACCAATGTCACCATCCAATCTCAGGCCAATTTCAAAGATGCCCATCATTTCAAAAGTCTTTAAAGATTTTATTTTACAGTGGATACTAGCAAAAGTAGAACACAAAATCGATCCTATGCAGTTTGGTTTTTGTCAAGGACACAGCATAACACATTATCTAGTCAGATTACTTCATGATCTACTAGAACACCTAGAAAATCCTGAAGCCCTTGCTGAAATCGTCATTTCTAATTTTGTGACAGCTTTCAATCTGCTTGATCATGAGACTTTACTCAATGAAGCCCATGCCCTGGAAGTCTTGCAGTTTCTCTTAGGACTACTGCAAGTTTGCTTTCTTTATTAGTGGGAGCTTTATACTTTGAATGTTTATTTTCTAAATAAAGATAGCTAGGCATTACTAAATCTAATGTTGATTCCTTTACAAGCTGTAAAAGATTCTTTTACTCAATTCATGGTATTAGTAATAGGCCCACTTGTGCTTCAAAAAAAAAAAGATTTGTAACATTGGCAAACTGTGACTAAAATGAAATATATAGAACTAAAGCCAGAGAAAAAGAAATTGATAACAGAAAAGTAAGGTAAAATATTGTTTTGTCAAAATTTCAATAGGCCTAGGTATAGACCTGTCAAGTGGGCAAATTTCTAAGACTTAGAAATCAGAAGGGGGTTAGCATGAAAACTTGGCAAGACCTTCCCAGGGTATGTTTTTACCCTAGATTTGTTACTAAAAGTTTCATTTTCCTAACCTTACCCCATTTCAAGATAGCAAAAAGTAGCTAAACTAGGATTTTACCAGTAATATTTTCTTCTTTCAGCTGGTGAATTAGCCAAACCATGAGTATGTTTACCAAATATAGGCCAGACAAGCCTATTCAAAGTGGCCTACCTACTTTAAGAAAAGAGGTAAATTTAGCCAGCCCTTATAGCTTAACCCATATAATTCTAAGTATGGTAGGGGACAAGCTCTGCTTAAAAATATAGGTAAAAATATGTGGTAGTTTTATGAATAGAAGGTTATTTAACTTTATTTTAGCTCATTTTTGGCATGGTGAAGCTCTTTACTTTTCTTTGAAGAACCTGATTTGTGGAAAACGTTTTCTAAATTAATCAAGGTAAAAAAACAATAGAATATGCAACAAACTTATATCAAATATGGACCACTGAACAGCAATGTCTAAAACAGATTTTAAAATTTTTTTACTAGATTTGAAAATAATTTTAAAAGCTTTTTACCATGTAATACACATTTTAAATATGATTTTTTTTTAAAGAGAAAGTTTTTACAATAAGCATACTTTTGGATATGTTGGACCAAACCCATAAGTGTAAAGAATAACCAGTCATTTATGAAAAAAGGCAGCTACATGATTTTTTTTTTTGCATAAAGATATTTTTCTATTTGGCTTTACATGGACAAGGTGCCAAATGAACAAGCTAATTTCGTTCTTATTCTTTCTCTGCTGTGTTGATATAGTTTTCTGGCATTTTTAACTTGTTTGATTAAATTTACATCATGTCCATAAAATGCCAAACAGAAAGACAGCATAAAATCTCACATGCACTCAAGCCAAATCTGGCAAGAATTTCTATTCATGTTTTCTAATATTCTGTCTCTGGTTATTTAGTTGGTCATGTAGAATTGAAAATATTAAGCAAGATTCAAATGTTGATTTTCCAAAGTTAATTGTAAAAGATCAGTTAATAAAAACCTGTATTGAAAAAGAGGAATTAGCAGTTATGTCATAGGTGTTTGAATATTATTTTGCTGGAAGCCAAAAGGAACCAATTTATGATTCCAGGCTCTTTTTTTGTGAAGATGAAGAATAATTACTACTATTTTAGGAGAACAATTAATGAGATTCAAGCCAATACAAGTTAAATAAGGAGCAACCACTTGCAGTGGTTCATTTCAACTCACAGAGTTGACAAAATCACAGAACTTAATTTTGGAAAAATTAAGTTTTGCTGGGGAGATGTTATTAGTCAACTAGTTGAAAAAATTAATTAAAAATGAGACAAAAATATTCCTCCAGAAAAGAAACAAACAGGTAAATGAAGGAACATACACAATTTATGTCCATTAAATGCAAGATAGAAATGAACAAAACAAAACTTCAAATATGCATCCATTTTCTTTAAACAGACAGGAGGAATAATCCTCCAAGCTTTGACAAATTCAATCTCACTTTTGGGACCAGGTATAAGACTAATTATCCTAGAAATTAAAAACAAAAATCCTTGGCTTCAAAACCCAATATATAACTCAAAATAAATCTCCCATTAAAAGGGAGACAGGGAGAGAGACAGAAGTAGCAACACAATAGTGATAATTAAATTTGAAAGAACCCTATAATATTAACATATTTTATGCTATTCAGAATAAATTCAAATTATTATTAGTCAAATAGTTGGAAAATGAATTTTTTTTCTGGGGCAATGTTTCTTTCCAGCTAATTGGCAAAATTAAGTTTTGCTGGGGAAAAGTTATTAGTCAACTAGTTGGAAAAATTAAGTTTTGCCTGGGAGAAGTTATTAGTCAACTAGTTGGAAAAGAAAAGTTTTGCTGGGGCAACAATTATTGTCAATTAGTTGGCAAATTCAAGTGTTGTTGCAGAGAAGTTATTAGTCAACTAGTTGGAAAAATTAAGTTTTGCTGGGGAGATGTTATTAGTCAACTAGTTGAAAAAATTAATTAAAAATGAGACAAAAATATTCCTCCAGAAAAGAAACAAACAGGTAAATGAAGGAACATACACAATTTATGTCCATTAAATGCAAGATAGAAATGAACAAAACAAAACTTCAAATATGCATCCATTTTCTTTAAACAGACAGGAGGAATAATCCTCCAAGCTTTGAGAAATTCAATTTCACTTTTGGGACCAGGTATAAGACTAATTATCCTAGAAATTAAAAACAAAAATCCTTGGCTTCAAAACCCAATATATAACTCAAAATAAATCTCCCATTAAAAGGGAGACAGGGAGAGAGACAGAAGTAGCAACACAATAGTGATAATTAAATTTGAAAGAACCCTATAATATTAACATATTTTATGCTATTCAGAATAAATTCTAACTATTATTAGTCAAATAGTTAGAAAATGAATTTTTTTCTGGGGCAATGTTTCTTTCCAGCTAATTGGCAAAATTAAGTTTTGCTGGGGAAAAGTTATTAGTCAACTAGTTGGAAAAATTAAGTTTTGCCAGGGAGAAGTTATTAGTCAACTAGTTGGAAAAGGAAAGTTTTACTGGGGCAACAATTATTGTCAACTAGTTGGCAAATTCAAGTGTTGTTGCAGAGAAGTTATTAGTCAACTAGTTGGAAAAATTAAGTTTTGCTGGGGAGATGTTATTAGTCAACTAGTTGGAAAAATTAATTAAAAATGAGACAAAAATATTCCTCCAGAAAAGAAACAGACAGGTAAATGAAGGAACATACACAATTTACATCCATTAAATGCAAGATAGAAATGAACAAAACAAAACTTCAAATATGCATCCATTTTCTTTAAACAGACAGGAGGAATAATCCTTCAAGCTTTGAGAAATTCAATTTCACTTTTGGGACCAGGTATAAGACTAATTATCCTAGAAATTAAAAACAAAAATCCTTGGCTTCAAAACCCAATATATAACTCAAAATATATCTCCTATTAAGAGGGAGACAGGGAGAGAGACAGAAGTTGTAACACAATAGTAACAATAGGGACATCCACCACATGGCTAATACAGGAGTAAATGTCATTTGTGATGCAAATGGATGTTAAATTTAGATTGAGCATGTAATTTTAGGTATATATTTGCACATTAGAGGGTTGGGGGTATATATATTCTGCTGTGAATATATAGGTTCTAGAAAATCAATGAATTTCTTAGAAAAACTGGAAAAACAAGGAAAGAAGTGAAGATAAAGGCTCTCCCCCTGCAAAATGTGTCAACTAGGATTTTTCTGCATATTATGGAGTAGGAATTGTTTTTTTAATATGTTTCCTTATGTCCAGCTTGACTTCTAGGCCTAAAATACTGGTTGGTTGGTTGGCTAATTCAAAGATTTGTATATATATACACTGTCAAATTAGCCATCTGGTGGTATCCCATAAAAATAGTGATAATTAAATTTGAAAAAACCCTATATTATTAACATATTTTATGCTATTCAGAATAAATTCTAACTATTATTAGTCAACTAGTTGGAAAATGAATTGTTTTCTGGGGCAATGTTTCTTTCCAGCTAGTTGGCAAAATTAAGTTTTGCTGGGGAGAAGTTATTAGTCAACTAGGCTAGTTGGAAAAATTAAGTTTTGCTGGGGAGAAGTTATTAGTCAACTAGTTGGAAAAGGAAAGTTTTGCTGGGGCAACATTTATTGTCAACTAGTTGGCAAATTTAAGTGTTGCTGGGGAGAATTTATTAGTCAACTAGTTGGAAAAAATTATTTTTGCTGGGGAGAAGTTATTAGGCCTAGTCAAATAGTTGGCAAATTTAGATTTTTCCTATACAGATATGCCAAATTTTCTAACTACATGATTAAAATGTTTTTAATTATAAGGACATTGGATAGTACCATTCTATATAAGCCTATAAACTAATTTTTTCCAATAGTCAAAGTGTGGAGTCCCAAGAAAAAGAAATTGATAACAGAAAAGTAAGGTAAAATATTGTTTTGTTGAAATTTCAATAGGCCTAGGCATCAACCTGTCAAGTGGGCAAATTTCGGTCAATATATACCAAATCATATTATTGAGTTAGGACTAGCCTAAAGTGAATACACCATTTGATGCCTTTTTTTATGTTTATTACAAATATAATAAGAATTTGTATCAGAAATGAATTTCAGCCCCCCCCTATATATGCCAATTCAGGGTTAGGTTTGGTATAGCCGATATAGGGGGGGGGGAGGCTTGAATTCATTTCCCATAGAAATGCTTTATAATATTTTTAATCAGCATAAAAAAGGCATCAAATGGTGTATTCACTTTATTTGAAAATCAAAAATATGATTTGGTATATATTGACCCAAATTTCTAAGACTTAGAGATCAGAAGGTGGTTAGCATGAAAACTTGGCAAGACCTTCCCAGGGTATGTTTTTACCCTGGATTTGTTACTAAAAGTTTCATTTTCCTAACATTATTCCATTTCAAGATAGCAAAAAGTAGCTAGACTAGAATTTTACAAGTAATATTTTCTTCTTTCAGCTGGTGGATTAGCCAAACCATGAGTATGTTTACCAAATTTAGGCTAGGCTAGACAAGCCTATTCAAAGTGGTCTACCTACTATAAGGAAAGAGGTAAATTTAGTCAGCCCTTATAGCTTAATCCATATAATTCTAAGAATGGTAGGGGACAAGCTCTGCTTAAAAATACAGGCCAATGTGATCATAGCATGAACAAAAATTCCAAAGATTCTAACCATTTCGAAGATTACGACAGGACTGCCAATAGCCTCTGCCAAAAAAGCCGCTGTGCAAATCACAGCCCAAAAAGAGTGTAGCCTTTGGTTCCCATTGATGCGAATTTTTTTAACGAAAAACGGCTCATGGATAGCGGATTTGGAAAATTTGCAAAAATGTTCACACAAAAACGGTTCACTACAGCCGTTGAAGCGCAAATATACTATGTTATATCTAAAAAGCATATGCATAAGAATAGGCTAAATCCAATTCTAGAAGCCAAGAAAATATTCAAAGGGCTAACCTTTGATAACCTTGGCGAATTATGCCTAATGAAAAATATAAGTCTTATCTATAACATGCTTAGTTTCTCAGTTACATGCAATTTATGGCTCTGCAATGCTTTCAATTTAAAATAACGGATGTGATTTTCAACGGCTCAATAGAAATATTTCAACGCAACCGTTGAACCGTTGTGACGCAGAAACTTGCAGCAAAAATGGAGTAAATTTGACGGATCACCCAAAAACGGCCATTTTTGCATGAAATCGCATCTGTGGGAACCCAGGGTAAGTTGCTAAGAAGGAGTGTAATTCAAAAATGTGCACGCGCGCGGCCGGTGCCGCGCGCGCAGCCCCTTTCAGTGTTCTGACCACTTTTATGCCATTTATAAATAATTATCAGTTATCCTTCGATCAATAAATATATTACCTTTAAATTTTTCAAATATGTTTAAGATGAAGTTATGGGGCTCCCTAATGAAATCAATTTCTAAAGAATGGGTTAGATAATGATTATCATTCTTTTTTTTAGCTTAAAAGGTAATCCTCCGCTGGAAATTTGCAGGTGTTTATTTTGATTGCTTGGATCTTTAACTGAACTATAGTTGACTGCATCAAATGTATAGTTAAATTTTTGTCTCCATTTTATCCAAATTTTTTGAAAGGAATATAAGAGGTCCAAGTAATTAGTCGTGAACTATAGGTGACTTTACTGCAGTTAAGTCAAGTACCATTTTTTATTTCGCTTAATACTTTTTCTATCATTATTTCTTCTTAGAGTGCAAAGAACAAATAATGGGCAAAAAGAGTGCAAATCCAGTCCTTGGTGTGAAAGAGTGCAATGAAATAAAAAGAGTGTTTTTCACACGAAAATGTGCAAGTTGGCAGTTTTGCTTCAAGGAGATTGTTCATTCTAGGCAATCTAACGGTCCTATGTCTATTTTAAATTCTTGATGTACCTGCCTGAGACTCTAGGCATGCTGGCGTGCCTTTCCAAAAACTAACACACAAGTATTTGTCCAACAAGAGAGGCATACCTACTCCCGCCATTTACCCGTGCCATTTAAACATTTTTACCTCTCAATTACTCGGACTTTCTGTCTTGTCTTTTTTCTACAGTTATCCATGTCTTGATGCCTACTGCAAAATACTTGATTTTTCAATTCAACAAAAAGCAGTCAACAGTATTGTCTGACGACAATTCTTCAGCGCCTAAAAAAAAGTAGACAAACAGACAACGTCAAATATGGGGACGAAAGAGCCAAATTATAAAGTACGTTCCTCTAACAAAATTAAAGCAAAACTTAAAGAGGAGTAATTTTGATAAGCTCACTTTAAGATATGCAAAATGGAAGAAAATAATATCTAAAACACTTCTTCCAAAAATCCATGATAATAAAAACTTATAATTTGGCTTAATGATAAATTAGTATTCGGACTGAGAGACAAAGTAGTCGGTGCAAAAGATGGATTAAAAAATCTTCATCGGAATATAAAACAATGAAATTATAAAGATTATAGTGATTATATACTATTTAAAACAAAATTGTGGAAACTACTGAACTACTTATAGTAAATGAATATTTGTTATTGAATACGTGTAGTAAAATGTTATTTCTAACTTTGATATATTTATCCCTTGCTATTGCGCAAATTATCAACAACTGGAATGTCTCCTATATTACACTCTCTGTCTTTTTCCTAACCTGCTACTTCCGAACGGGTTACTATAGAAAAAAGTTGCTGTTACCCATTGCTAATATTTTCACGTAATCACCCGCTGTTTAAAAATGGTTACTATAAACTAATGCGATCCCTGAACGTTAATAATTCAATTTTAAAAGAGGAAGTTTTTTCAACTAAGGGTAATGAGTAAGATTGAAACAAAAAAAAACCAGAAATGATTACATATATAAGGGGGTTACCCCTTTTTCGGCTCCTTGTACTTTACGCTGAAGTGTTTTTAAACTTTTTAGAAAGTTTGTTAAGAGACGCTATAGCAACGCTATAGCGTTGCCTATAATAGATGCCATAGAGCTCAACTGTTTTATTATTTATTATTTTCCAGAGGCACTTTATATGAAATGGGGGTCGTATAAATTTTGGAGGAGTCTTATTCGATTGAAAATCGGAAGTTCTGGTGGAACTTCGAAAATTCTAAAGTGATTGGAGGGCAACTAGTCCCCTTCCCACAAGCTCTCTTTTTCCCAAATACAACCGATTAATATTTTGAGATAGCCATTTTGTTCAGAACGCTTCAGAGACCAGATAACAAAATCTTTGGGTAGAAAAAAACCGGGGGGCACGTATTGTAAGTTACGCCCCGAGGACTTATAAGGTTTTTATAAAAGTAGTAGTCGTATAAATTTTGAAGGAGGCTCATTTGATTGCAACTAAAAAGTTCTAGGTCTCTTTCTAAGAGTTAAGAGTGATCTCAGACAACTAGACCCCCACGCCTTTTTTCCCCTAATGCAGGCGATCAAGATTTTGAGACAGAAATATTGTACGAATTAGTCTGAAAATCAGATAACAAAACTTCACAGTCTACAAAACCCCCAAGGGCCCAAGAAAATTGTTTTAAGCTATACTCCCGGGGCATATAAATTTTTGTGAAAGAGGCGGTTGTACAAAATTTGGACCCGGCTCATTTTTTGGAAGTTGACAGTTTTATTTCCAGTGCTAGTCAAAAGCGATCAAAGGGCAACTGGTTTCTCTACAACTTCTTTTCTTGTAATACATCCGATCGTTTTGAGACTGTCATTTTATTCAAAATACTTCAAAGACAATATAAATAGAAATCCAGGTTTGAAACAACTCCCCGGAGCCGAAGGGCAAATTTTGTAAGTTATGCCCCTAGGGCATATAAAGTTTCTATGGAAGTGCTGGTCCAATTGAGCTCATTTGAATGGAAATAGAAAGTTCTAGTTCTATTTTTAAGAGTCAATACTGATCAAAGGGCAGCTAGCCCCCCCCCCCCCCACACGCCTTTATCTTCCCAAATGTCTCCGATCAATTATTGTAGATGGCTATTTTTTCAAAATAGTCCATGTGTCACATAACAATGCCTCTTGGGCTGTTACAATCCCCCATAGCCAAGAGGCAAGGGTTTTAAGTTATGCCCTTGGAGCATATACTATTTTTATGGAAAGGGTCGTCGCATAAATTTTGGACGACGCTCATTTGATTGGAAATTGAAATTTCGAGTTTCCCTTTTAATAGTCAAAATTGATCAGAGGTCAGCTGGCCCCCAAACCCTCTTTTCTCCACTTGTATCTGAACAAAATTTTGAGATAACAACTTCGTTCAATATTGCCTAAATATCCTAAAACATTACTCCGGGATCATCACAACCTCCAGAGCCTGGAGGTATGGGTTTAAAATTTTAACCCGGGGGCACATAAAGTTTTTATGGAAGGGGATATCGTATAAACTTTGGAGAGTGCTCAATTGATGGGAAATTGAAAGTTTTAAGGATCCAATGTGATCCGAAGAGACCAGGCCCCTCACGTCCTCTTTTCCCAAAATACAACCAATTAAAATTTTGAGATAGCCATTTTTTTTTAAATCGTCACAAAAATCCTACATTATTGACTAAAATCCATGACAGACTTCACCTCAGAGGAATATCTGGCAGGCTTCCGAAAAGATCGATCTACTATAGATCAAGTATTTTCCACCCGACAACTGATGGGGAAATATATAGAGACTGCGAAAGAGCTGCTCTTGCTTTTATTGACTTTAAACAGGTTTTTTCCGATAAGCGAGTTTTTGCTAAATGGAAAACGTGTCAGAAAGACCTTTGTGAGATATGTAAAATCTGGTGAAAATATTGAACGGATAAAGTCTAATATAATAAAGATTTAAAGTTAAATATTTTATTACTAAGAACGTATCTTTTGAATCTATGGTCTTTTAAAACATGTGTTAAAAGTCTGAAACCAATTCTCTGGATAAACGGGTCTTCAGATTATGTGCCTAAATGTAGGCTGAAACGTAAAGAAGATGGAAGAATTCGATGTCTTTTTCCAATTTCTAAAAATTGACTCACAAATAAGATTTGTAAATTTTTAACACAATTTAAAAATCTAAAACAATATTGGTCCAATGCCCCCCGTAAGCTAGACGTAAATACATTTAAGACCGCACTGGCTATACATGACGTATGAAACCAAGAGAGGAAAGGAAGTAATGAATGAAATAAAATTAAATAGGTGAGAAAACGAGGATTTTGTCAGCCAGTGGCAAAATAAGAAGACGAAGAACAAGCAAATATTTCGACAAGAACCTCCGCTAAGTCGTCCTCAGTGCTAAAAAACAAAACAAAACAAAAAACAAGAGCAATCAAACAAAATCTAACCTTCCGAAGTGAATCTAACAAGAGCAGAATAGACACTGAATAAAAAAAAACAACCCAGAAATAAATGATAAACATCACCAATAGGATTGAACAAGTATCCGTTGCCTGGAAATAAACTTAGCCATTCTGCAACTTCGATATTCAATAGGTATGCAGACAAGTTGTCTTAAATTGGACTGAGAGAAAATATTGATTCTTTTGAAATTAAGTTGTTATAAATTGGGCTTAAGGAAATATCTCCGGTGTCTCGCTGTCTCCGGTGTCCGGTGTCTCCGATTTCTGTTTATATTTTTTTTTATCTCAATTACCTCTTTCCAAGATTAAATGAAAAAAACAAGTTTTTTAAACTGAAAGTAAGGAGCGACATTAAAACTTAAAACGAACAGAAATTATTCCGTATATGAAAGGGGCTGTCCCCTCCTCAACGCCTCGCTCTTTACGCTAAAGTTTTTTATTGTTTTAAAAAATAAAGTTGTGAGACAGAGTCAAACTTTAGCGTAAAGAGCGAGGCGTTGAGGAGGGGACAGCCCCTTTCATATACGGAATAATTTCTGTTCGTTTTAAGTTTTAATGTCGCTCCTTACTTTCAGTTTAAAAAACTTGTTTTTTTATTTAATTTCTGATCGTTTTTTAATTGATGCAGCTTTTATTTGCATAAAAATTTTACTTTTCTTTTGCTAAATGGATGTCTTTACAAATTAACTTACGTAACTAACTTCTATATTCGTATATTTTTCTTCTGGCAAAAAATACAAAGTTGCAGATTTTTGCAGATATGAGCTTGAATCCTATGTAATATGGTTTTCTGATACGCTGAGTCTAACGGTGTGATTGTCATTAAAATTCTTTCACTTGTAGGGGATGTTTCCCCCCTCTTTAAAAAATCAAGTAAATTTTCTCAGGCCCGTAGCCTTTGATGAGTGATACTAAACTTAATAAAATTTATATATTTAGGATCAGCATTATAAACACATTCTTTTGATACATTTATTGACATCAAAATTTCGTTTTTAAAAGTTTCGATTAGCCTACTATTGAGCCGTATCGCTTGTTTTTTTATTGTTTTTTTTATTACGTATATGTTATTACTTATATGAAGGGGTTATCCCCTTAGTCAATACCACGCTCTTTACGTTAAAAGTTAAAAACAATTTTGATTCACAAACCCCTGAATCACAAAGGCCGTTTAATTAGAATAGATAGCACTTTTGAAAGCACTAAAAAAAAAACTGTAGCGTAAAGAGCGAGGTATTGACTTGGGGGAGAACCCCCTCACATACGTTATAATTTCTGTTCGTTTTAAGTTCTAATATTTCTTCTTACATTTCAGTTGAAAAAACTTGTTTTTTTTATTTAACTTCTGATTTTTTATTAAATAATGCTTGGAAATCCGCCGCCCCCTTACTATAAAGTTCCGTACCCACACACAACCATCATCCCCTTTAAGTTTCTCATTTGTACTACCCGAATATAGCCCCCCCCCCTACATAAAAAATCCTTCATGAATTTTTTTTTATACTTCCCAATAACCAATAAATAATTCTTGCAAGTCCGACGCCCCCTTCATGGCAATGTCCCTTCCCCCAGGAAAACTTCCTTCATGGCACGATACTTCCAGATAGGCCCCCCCCCTCTCCATACCCCCCCTCACCCACAAAAACAACTCACAAAAAGTCTGTATAATTAACAAACACAAAAACAAAAAGTTAAAAATGAGTAAAGTTCATAATTTTCAGCCCTCCCCCAGGAGACTTTTGGGGATCAAGTCATCCTAAAAGACATTTTTATCATATTTTCGACCATACTGAACAAAATTGCTCTGTCAAAATTTTGATCGGGTGACTTTGGGAAAAAAATGAGCGTGGGAGGGGGCCTAGTTGCCCTCCATTTTTTTTTGTCACTTAAAAAGGTCACTAGAACTTTTGATTTCCGTTCGAATGAGCCCTCCTACGATATTCTAGGACCACTGGGTCGATACCATCACCCCTGGGGAAAAAAAACAACAAAAAAACAAACAAATAAAGCCGCATCCGTGATCTTTCTTCTGGCAAAAAATGGAAAATTCCACATTTTTGTAGATAGGAGCTTGAAACCTCGACAATAGGGTTTTCTGATACGCGGAATATGATGGTGTGATTTTCATTAAGGTTCTATAACTTTTAGGGGGTCTTTCCCCCTTTTTTCGAAAATCAGCCAAATATTCTCAGGCGCGTAACTTTTGATGGGTAGCACTAAACTTGATGAAAATTATATATTTGAAATCAGCATTGAAATCTGATTCTTTTGATATATCTATTGGTATAAAAAACCCGTTTTCTAGAGTTTCGGTTACCATTAAGCCGGGTCGCTCCTTACTTACAGTTCGTTACCACGAACTGTTTTATTGTGGTAGGCCATTTACAGTAGATACTATTGTTGCCTGCTCAAAAAGAACCAAATGTGTAGGATTTTCAAAGATATGCAGGGCCAAGGCAGATTCAAAGTTATCGATTTTATTTTCGAATCTTAGGGACTTATCTATTCAAATTTTGTGTTCATGCAAACGTTCACCAGGTTGTTGATGGGTCCTACCTATGTAAAATTTCTCACATGAACACGGGACTCTGTAGACACCACTACCCACTATAGGATCAGTTTTATCATTTCTTGAGTTGAAAAAATGCTCAACTATTTTTTCAGTTTTGAAAGAAACAGAGAGATTATTTTTTTTTTAATTTCCAAGTTTATTGCTGGGTTTTGAGATGTATAGTAAAGTGGTGAGAGTTTTGTTCTTAATCTCTGGAACTGAATCAAGGAATCAAGGGGGACGGGCTCCCTATTTTCTTGCTTTATCTTTTTTAATCGTCTATTTATGATATTTTCAATAAGCTTTACTAGAAAAGCCATTGCAGAAAAGAATGTCTTTGACATAATTTGTTTCAGAATATACATAATTACGTGAACAGATTTTCAGAACTCTGTCAACTAAAGAGATTGTTACTCCTCTCTTCACAGAAGGAGGGTATACCGATCATTGTGGGTCGACTTTCTGTATATAGAAAATTCAAAGCTAGGAGTATTTTTTATAGTTAAAGCATCCAAGAAAGGCAGCTGTCCTGAGTCTTCCAGTTCCATTGTGAAATGGAGGTTCGAATCAAAAGAGTTCAAATGTGCAAACAAATCTCTTATAGATTCCTATTCATGTTCCCAAACATAAAGGATATCAGCAACGAGACGAAACCAGAGAGAGTATTTTAAGTGGAAACTATTCAAAACAGATTATTCTATGAAATCCATGTAAAAATTTGCCAGATAAGGATACAAAACACTGCCCATGGATAGGCCCATGATTTGAAGGAAAAAACTTTCTTGGAACTTAAAAGAAGAAGAGAACTTGTTGCAAAGACGAACAAGCATCATTATTTTGTCAATTTCCAAAGTTGTTCTAATCTGACCAAGCAGAATTTTCTTTGTAAGGCCTGCTCACATTTATGGACATCGGATGAAGTGTACATGGAAACTGGGTCATAACTAGATAAGATAGTTTTTTTATGTTGTTCTTTGATTTTTTAACTTGTTAACAAGATCTATGGAATTTTTTATACAAGATTTCTGTGTTCTTAAAAGAGGGTTAAAAATGGTGGCTAAGAACTTTCCTACACCTGTAGCTGGAGAACTATAGCAACCTACAATAAAACGTAACGAAATAGCTTTCTTATGGATTTTAGACAGACCATAAAGCTTTGGGGCTGAACAACCTTTGGGGTAGAATTTTCTGGACACTTGAGGGGTAATTAGTCTACTGTCTTTTAAAAGTTCTAATTCTTTTCTCAACTGCTGCGTGTATTTGTCTGGGGGAACAGTTTTTATTTCTTTGTAAGTATTTTTATCCATTAAAAGGGTATTTATTTTCAATTCAGAATCTTAAGAATTCCTAATTACAACTGTGTTTCCTTTGGCCGCTCTTTTAATTACTGTGTTTTTATTTTTTTTAAGTTTTGGAGAATTTTAATTTCTTCTTTTGATTGATTTGAAAGCGACAATGATGGCCTATAATCAAGAATACTCTTTACAATTTCTCTTCTGAGTAGGTCTGGATAAATACCCTTTTAATAGATAAAAATGCTTGCAAAGAAATAAAAACTGATCCCACAGATAAATATACACAGCAGTCGAGAAAAGAATTAGAAATTTGTATTTCCAATGAAGTAAGCGTTCTACAAAGTTTATACGACCACCTCTGGCATGAAATCTAACATGCCCCTGAAACGTTACTTGTAACACTTGCTTCCAAGCTCAGGACGGTTGTGTAATCCCCACAGGCATTGTTATATGATCTTTGGACTATTCTCAACAGAATGACTACTTCAAAAGTTCGATCGGATACATTTGGGGAAAGATGGCGTTGGAGGAAGCTAGTTGACGTCCAATCATTTTTAATTTTTTAAAAAGGAACTTCAACTTTCAATTTCTAATCAAATGAGTCTCCTCTAATTCTGAACAGCTATCACTTAAAAAAAAACGTGTATGCACACGGGACAAAACTTACATCCATTACACCCAAGTTCCGGTGAGTTGCGTCAACCCAGGAGACATTGTTACACATTCTTTCAAATATTTTGAACAAAGCAGGTATCTGACCCGTTTGAACTGGCATCTGTGATTGCGGAGGGGGCTACCCCCTCCTCAACATATCACTCATCTGCGTAATAGTTTATGCTGATTTAAAGTTTTAATTTTCTTCCTTACTTTCAGTTGAAAAAACTTGTGTTTTTTGTTCAATTTTTAACCTTTTTTAAATAATGCCAGGAAATCTCACTCTCCTGTTTAAGTCAGGGGCAATCATATTGCACTACCTATTTAAAGACCCATAAGGGTTCAGTGTATTAATTTATTCATTTATTTTTTTCGCAGAAACAGTTTATGTGGAAGGGGTGGTCGAATAAGCTTTGGAGGGGGCTCAGTCAATTGAAAATTGAAAGTTCCAGTGTCCTTTTCTAAGATTTAGTCTGCTTTTCAATGCATTGCTATCAAATGATTGTTACGGACCACAGTGTCTAAAAGAAATTCTTATTCTAGTTAACGGCCCTTGTGTTTCAGCAGTTGTTTTGAAAGAATATGCGGATAAATACAGAATTACCTCTAAGGGAGAGACACTGAGAGGTAGAGGTAAATATCAATATATAATCCTCTGGGCCGTATCCAGGATTTTCGCTGGGGGAGAGGCTTCGGAATAAGCATGGGTCTCCTGAATCAGAATCAAAGTCTGAAGGAGCGGAGCTAGATTTGCAAGCAAATCCTGTTGAAGACAGTTTTAATGACTTTGAAAGTGACTGAATGTTCGTTCTTATGATCCGCTGCTTAGTTAATCATAGTCATCAAAGTGTTACAAATCTCTTTTTTTATTGTATATGGTAATTTTATACATTAATGAAAGATAAAATGTATACGATATGAGGAGTGTGGCTGAATACGGATATTTAAATATGCAAGGCTGTTAGGGTAAAATTTCTTAGGTTTAAATAATGAAAAACTAACTAATATGATTTTACTACCAAATAATAGTAAATTTAAATTAATTATTATTTTTTTATTTATTTTTCATTTTTACAAAATTGATGTCCGAAATCAGGCACTGTCCAATTGCTGAGGTATAACTCTAGGAACAAGATCACCGAAGGGAAAACTCGACAGTTAATTAAATTGATGAGACTAGATGCAAGGGAATTACCTTTTAAGCCAAGGAAAATCATAATCATTAAAAAATTTTCATTTAAAGCTGAAAGTGATGCTTAAAAAGAAATGCTTAACTGGTCTTTTAGCTATAGGGCAACTCTAAAACACCAATTTTACCCTGTATTTCATAGGGAGTACCTTATTTTACCAATTTTACCTTATTTTACCAATTTTATTAATTTTACTTAACGAGTTTTATTTTACGGTAATTTTACAACGCTAGTTGTATGCATAGAAGTTACGCCATTTGTTAGGGGGCTAAAATCCCCTACCCCCCCAGGGTACAGATCCCCTGCCCTTATGGTAAAGTATCCTTGGAACTAGGATAAAGGATGAAGCGTCAAGAATCGCCAACTTCTCCATATGTAAGGCAATTTCAGTGTGTTTTAATTTGAAGGTCTTGGGGAAGGCCTGTGTCGTCTCTATGTTTTTTGTCATCTCTATGTCTGTGTCATCTCTGTGCGTGTTTCATCTCTATGTGTGTGTCGTCTCTGTGTGTGTGTCGTCTCTGTGTTTGTTTCGTCTCTGTGTGTGTTTCGTCTCTGTGAGTTTGTCGTCTCTATGTTTGTGTCGTTTCAGTGCGCGTTTCGTCTCTGTGTGTGTGTCGAATTAAAGAAGAAGAGAGCAAAAGAATTAAAAGAGGAAGCAACTATTTTATAAAGATAAAATCCAAATTTTCTTTGAGCTCTCCACTCCTTTGATCGTGTTTCTTTGTTTGTCTGTTTAATTCCAATTAATTCACGTGAACAACTTCCTAAAATAAAGTGTTAGAATTTGATCTAAGCTCTGAAAAACTCAGAAACTCATAAGCTATCAATCAAAATCTAAGGTGTTTAATAAGTTTATTTTACGAAATGAATTGAGTGTACTTACATATGTTTCATCACTAAATCTTCGTCGCTCTTCAGATAAAAGGGAACATTAACCATCCACCGAGAACTTTAAAACTATCCGATTCGTAACTGTGACCAGCAGGTATTATTTTCGTTCTTGGAAGTCCTACTATAGTCTCTTCTTGAACAGGTGTTTTCTTCAATTTGGGTAATTGTTATGGAAGTTTTGGTCTTTCAAGCTTTATGTTTGTTTGCTTTAATCTTTCACTCTTTTAAAATCTTTGATTGTAACCTATTTTGGACAGACCATTCCTATTTGCATGATGTATGGAAACATTTATTTGTGGTGTCATTAGATCAAGTCAAAACACTGGCCGTTTACTACGCAAAGGATTATTAATAAATCCGTAGTTATGCACCACCTACTGAAACTAAATGCTCAGCGAAATCTCTCCACGCACAAAGCTCCGATTCTACGAAGCCATGGTACTTTCTGTTCTTCTCTATGGGTGTGAAACTTGGTTACTGAAAGCAGTGTGAGAGTCAAACTTGGACGTTTACACAAATGCCTGCGATATATACTAGGAATTCGCTTCTCAGACAGAGTATCGAACGAAGAGGTCAGGAGAAAAGATGGGGATCGTTACAAAGTCTCATGGGAGATCTTTCTTGTAAATTAATTAAAGAAACTTTCCGAAAAATAAATTTTTCAAAGAAAAGCAAAGGCCATTTCAAACTTAAGCTCAGCAGATACAGATACCTTTTAAAATTCAAACTCAAAACGACCAGAAATTACAATTAAAGAATAAATTAAACCAAAACGAACAGAAATTAAATAAGCAATCATAGCAAAAACATACAAATGTTTATTATATAATATCATTATATAAATGAATAAATAGATCTTAAAGCCAGTAATGCTTAGATTGAATATGAATATCAAGGGTCGGTCGAAAACAGAATCAGCCGCTTTGTGGCATGTTTGAAACCGGTTTGATGCGGCCTGACCGCTTAAAAACAAAAATGAATTATTGTCGAAAAGGGGCATGTTTAAAAGCTGACGTCACAAGACTTGTTTTGTTTCTTAAACTAATACGAAGGTAATGGCATGCTAATTCTAAACCAAAAACGACTCTATGGACTAAAAACGACTATGCGGCACGTTTAGGCACTACGTCAAAAACTGGTTTCTGTCACAAAACTTGAATGTCTCTTGTTTTGGCTTTTGGCAAGGATACAAAGACATATCCATCGTATATATGGGTCTGCTAATTACGAGTTATGGAGTTTGTGCTTTGAATAGAAGATGGCATATGAGACGCGAATCTCTTATTTTTAAGTGCTATTTTGAAGTCTAATTTTGGATGTGTCAAACGTTCACAGGTCTAGATAAATATTTGCAGGTACTGCAGATTATCCCATATACAGGTTTTAATGTGTCCTTCGCAGTGAAAATCAGTGACCGGTAGCACTAATTTAAGATAATTTGGGTGGGGGATATTTTCCACTGTTTTTGGTGTTCCAATAAAATACCAAAACAGGTTGTTTCAATAAGAATTCTTCCAAACAGTATTTTTTATTAATGTAGAGGGTTGGTTAAAACGTAGTTCTTAATCGAAAATTTGAATAAACTTGCCCTGAAATCAGGAATGCTTAGCAAACTTTCACATGTCATACACTATTAACTGGGAAATTTGATTCAGGAGGCCCTTTTTAAGACTTTGGAAAAAAGGTTTAACTTTAGCGTAAAGAGCAGGGTATTGAGGAGGAGGTGTAATGGGATAGATTCTCAAAAAATATACATCAAAATTCCCCAATTAAAGTTACCCCAGTAAAATAACATCACCCAAGAATGTAAATTCGAAAATTCTAGTAACCCACAGATCAAACAAAGACCAAGCGTTCAATTTAAAATACAGAAATAAACGTAGTCAATTAAACAAAATTCTTTCCCACAGAAAATGCAACAAGTAAATCTGACCCCCCGTCCCCAAAGTATTCAATAAATATTAGCTTGACCAAATCTCCTCCGGCAGGTGATTAACACCTGTGTTCAAATAATAAGCTCTCGAAAATACCACACTGTCAAGACAGTAAGATTTACAATGCAAAAAAAGTAGTCACTCGAGATGTAAAATATTTGCTTAAGCTAATTGCATTGTCCTGGAGATTAAGTTTAACACCTGAGTATCTTAGTGAAGTTAAATGTTATTATCACTTACAAAATTTAAAATAAATAAAATATACGTCCTCTTAAAATTAAGCGACACCCTGCTGGGAAAATATTACAAATACAAAACTTCGATCGTTCGAAAAATCCCAAAGTGATAGCTTAAAAATCATAAATTAAGCGACACCTGTTAGCAAAATATTGCAGTGTAGAATTTTTAGTTGCTAGAAAAATTCCAGAGTGACATCTTAAAACTCATAAACTGTAATTAAACCCGAGTAGCTCATTGGTGCAAGCCAGTCCAATAGTAATGTAAGACAATAGCGCAGCCAATAAGGACTGAGAAAATATACTTTTAGCAACGCCTAAACGTAACCTCCGGTATAGTTGCAGAGGATAGATAGTTAGAACTTAACAATTTTGGGCCAGTCTTTTTCAGTCTACTATGAGTCTACTATGAGTCTATTGGGAGTCTTAGTTGGAGTCTTTTACAGTCTTCTACAGTTTTTAGTTTGAGTTCAGTTTGAGTCTTGCACCATGATTGCGTTGTAATAAACTTTTGAAGTTTACAAACTTTGAATCATTTCCTATGTTGTGAATTTGTTGATATAACCAAGAACTCTGCGACCATTATGTAAGTACAATAAATGCATCATTATTTTATTTTACTCTCTTGTGTTAATATTTCTCAAGCTCGATAGTCCTTGTGGCTCCACTCGCTCCTAAGGGAAACTGAAACTCATCAATCTGATTTCGAGTCAGTATGGCCGTTAATATAAGCTCCCTACATGTACTTCTGGATTAAGCTCCCCACTCTAGAAGTTCAGCCTCCACTCAGGTAAGCCACTCGCGGACCGCTAACCAAGAGCTTAACTAAATTTCCCATTGGATAAATCAATCGGAAATTCCCAAAAAAGATAAAAGAATTAGTCGTTTTGAAAACCCCCCAATATAACTAGCTTTAACTAACCAAACTCGGCTGCTGCACATTTTCAAAGGAAAACCCCCCCATTAGAATTGGCGCAGTCGGTTTAAAGGAGCAAAAACACAAGGACAACATTGAAAACAAAAAAAGGGAAAATCGTTGAGAAATATTACCAACAAGAAATCTTTTTTCTCTCTTTGCATGCTCTAAAGTGTAATTTTGTTTACCTGTTTTCAAGTTCAAAATTTTTTTTTAGGCCTAAATCTTCTGGAAATAGTACAAAAAAGAAAACACTTAATTAAAAAATATAAATTTTAAATAGTATCAAACAATTAAAAACCAGTACCGAATTTTAACCCAAAAAAAAAAAAGAAAACCAATATGTCGTTAGATCAAAACGCACAATTATTAAAGCAAAAACTTATCGCCAAAACAGTGGAAATATCAAAATCACAACCCCCAAATAACGGAGACTCAGATGTGGATGAATTTATTATCCAATTAAATCAATTTGTAGAGGTAACTCAAACAGACTTGAAATCATTAGTAAGCATGTTGCTAATGAGACTTCAGGGGCAAGCACTAACATTTCTAAAACAAATTGAAAATACGATAGGGGAGGTTAACAATCCTCCTATAGACTCAATAGAAAAATTACTAAAAGCGTTCCGAGAAAGATTCGTTGAAACCAGTTCAACACACAAACTAAAGCATGGTACGGTTTGTTTCGACGAAACACAAAATGTTAGAGAATACCTGCACAAAGTAATGGTATCCATTGAAGCCAAGTACGGAAAAGAGTTTGGTCCCTTATACGATAAAATCGTACTAAATGCTTTCATGCAAGGATTAAGCCCCAAACTTTACCGAATGTTGATATAAAAAAATATCCAAACTTTAGACCTAGCAGTCCAGGAAGTGGAGAGAATGATAGAAATTGACTCAATTGTGGCGAACCACAATAAGTCAAGAATAAATAATGTAGAAAATTCAACTCCGGGACGAGCACGAGCAATTTCTCAAAATTTCTTTCCAAGAGATAACTCACCCAAAACAAACCAAAATAGATCCCCAACCCCGACGAGACAAAGAATGGTACGTTTTGGACCCACGAATACAACAAACTACGTACAGAACCCCCCAATTACATGCTATGCATGTAATAAACAAGGACATATTGCCAGAGAATGCCGCACTAGAAATAACTTTACACCAGTAACCCCCAATTTTAATAACCGTTTGTTCAGGAGAACAAACTCAAATGCAAATGGGGCAGGAAACTATAGAAATAACCCCCACGTCTACCCTCGTACCGCAACTCGTACCAACAAGGATTCGTGTGTACAAATCCAACGAATCCTTCCCAATATACGAATCCCCAAACCTATACAAATCCTTCCCCCAACCGACAAAATAATTATCGGTTCCCTAACCCAAAGCCGCGACAAAACATGTATCACTTTAATTCACGAACAGTGTATCCAACTAGATTCAACAGAAATACAACCGATAACAGAGGAAATTTTTTTCCGACGGGAAACGAAAGAAATTTTTCGTCAATACAAAATGAACAAATGCCGCGAGCCGTCGGCACGAGAAACTTTAACCCACGCAATAATACGTGGCAAACAAGACAGTCAAATGTCAATCAAATGGGAATTTCACATGCTAGTGAAGTGGAGGGTGAAAGTCCCGTCGAACCTCAATCTCCAACCCCGACTTATCAGATAAGCGCACAGGGAAACGAATAAGGCCACCCAGAAAATTAACCGAGACCCGGGAGGCCAATATTTCTCATAAGTCTCATCCTGACCTAGTAACTTCCTTTAGTGATAATGATGATATGCTACCTTTATTGAATAATTTTAGTGTGGCAAGTATTAACTTCAAAGCGTTAATAGATTCGGGTGCATCGGTTAACATAATAAATTCGGATATATTTAATAGACTCCCAGTATATATTAAGCGACGGAAAAATTTCAATATTCCCAATTTAACGAGTGTCACGGGGCATAGGCTGGAAGCTATAGGCTCCATATGCCTAGATGTGATAAAAGATAATAGGATCTTTCCTACAAACTTCATAATCTGCAAAAATTTTCCATATGAAGCGATAATTGGTGCTAATTTTTTAAAATCTAATAAGGTTTTATTAGATATAGAAAATAACTGACTCGTGTATCCACACGACCCTATTCTCCAACGCGTGGAGAGAGGGGAAGCAACAGTGAATAGAATCAAATCTTTTGTACCCCACGTCACGTCATTTCCTCCTATTTCTCGTCCCGTGGGAAATCAAACGAGCAAACGGATCGAAAATCAAAATCAATGGACCAGACGAGAAAGAAAATCAAACAGCAAATGGATCGAGTCAGTAAAAATAAAAATAGGAGAAATGCAGGAGTATAGACAAACAGAAATAAAGAAAATAGCTGAATTGTGGAATGAAATAATAAATCCAAATACTATTTTAAGAGGAAAGGACTTAAATTTACCCCTACAACCAACCCCAAAAACGGAAGACTTGACGCAACCAAGCCCCAATCTCAACTTAATAGAAAATAACTCGGAAGAGAAATATTATGGGTTCGCAGTACGTAAAACAAAAATCCCCCCAAATACTATGCAAAGAGTACAAATCTCTCAAATGGTCACCCCTGTAAATGACAATCCTGAAATCTGGTTTGCATCCCCGTGCAAAGAAATTCCAGAAAATCTGTTTTGTGAAGAACAGATCATTTCATACGAAAAAGGCGAAGGTTTTATTTGGTTAACTAACACACATGAAAACGATATGATTACATTGAAAAAAGGATCATGTCTTGTTGAAATACAGGTTATTTCTGAGCATGAGCTAAACAACTGGAGAAACTACAAGGAAATCTTAGTTAATACCATTGGAACTAACAATCCAAAGAATAGGTACCCCCTAACAAAACCCCAATTTTTTGAAAAATTTGAATTAGATCATATCCAAGATACGCACTTAAATGAAAAATTATCTTAATTACTATGGAACTTTAGAGATATTTTTTCTACATGTGAGGAAGACATCGGTTTGATACCATTTTATCAACACTCTATCCAAACCACAGGGTTACCTGTAGCTAAACAGCCCTATCGCATCCCCCATCCCTACAAAGTCTGGTTAAAAAATAAAATCCGCGAGTTAGAAAGAAGTAACATAAGAAGGCCGAGCATAAGCCCGTATTCAGCCCCCGTTATACTAGTACCAAAAAAAAACAAGGATTTTAGAATTGTATTAGAGTATAGAGCCTTAAATAAGCAGGTAGTAAGTGACAAATTTCCCCAGCCCCGAATTGATGAAATCCTGGAGTCCATTTCAACAAAAAATAAAATTTTTACATCTCTTGACCTTACCCAGGGTTATCACCAAGTTAAAGTAGCAGATGATGACGTCTATAAAACGGCCTTTTCAACGACAGAATGTGGATCTTATGAATATTTGAGAGTACCCTTTGGACTCAAAACCAGTTCAAGTGCATTATGTAGACCCCTATTACACTTATTAAGAGGTATAGAAAATATTATCCATTTTGTGGATGATGTGATATGCGTGGGAGAAACACCAGAGGACCATTTAAATACATTAACCAAAGTTTTCGAAAAATTCAGAGAGGGTAATTTGAAATGTAGGCCGGAAAAAGTAAATTTGTTTCAATCCGAAATAAAATTCTTAGGAATGATAGTGACCCATGGTTAAATATCACCGGACCCTGAGAAGATAAAATGTGTAGAGAATCTTAAGCCGCCAAAAACTATGAAACAATTAAGAGGCATCATTGGTTTAACCAGTTATTCTAGAAAATTTATACGTAACTACGCCCAAATCGCACAACCCATAACAGATCTAACTAAAGGGAATTCCCAAAAGGTTACCTGGTCTCAGGAAGCGCAAACTTCTTTGGACACTCTCAAGAAAGCTCTTACCTCTGAACCAATATTAGCGTTACCAGACTTTGAAAAAGGAACATTTGTGGTTACCACCGATGCTTCAGCTCTAGGTATCGGTGCAATCCTTTTCCAAATAATCCCCGTGGAAAACAACCCCGAATCCCAACAGGATCCCCCTCAATATATGGAGAAAGTCATATGCTATTCAAGCAGAACTCTAACCAAAGGCGAAAGTAGTTATTCAGCAACGCAATTGGAGTTACTATCTATAATTTACCACTTAGACAAATTTAGACATTATTTAGTAGGTCGAAAATTTAAGTTGCGTTCGGACCATAAAAGCTTACAGTACCTAAGCACATTCAAGAATCCAACCGGAATCTTAGCGCGATGGATAATGAAAATCCAGGATCTGGATTATGAATTTGAACACGTGACCGGTAAACAGAATGCCCCTTGCGATTACCTAAGTAGATACCCTGAGGATAACCCTTCAGATAATGAAACTAAACAAATAAATGCCATTAATCCCAGTAAACAAAAACGAAAGAAGAATATACCAAAAATCCTTACAGAAGAAAAAGGACCACGAGTAATTCCCTTATCCCTAGCCAATATTAAAAGAAACCAAGTTAAGGATGAAATGTGTTTGACCCTCATCAATTACTTTGTGAATTCAGATATCCTCCCTGATAAGTTCAGAGCCCGAAAACGGGAAATAGATAGTTTCTACTACGACCTTGACGAGGGCCCTCTTTGCCTGGTGTAGACGATCGAGAAAAGGACACGTAAAACCCCTGTAAGCCCAAGGATCCAACGCATTTTAATAATACATGCCCGCGTACCTGTCACTTTAGTGATTGGTAGAGAATTGTTACTAAGCAAGATATTCCAAAAGCAAAAACAATAATTTTATGTCCCGTCGTTATTAACAAAACTCAAAGATTTTATAAGTACATGTGAAGCTTGTAACTTAAGAAAAAATCCTCAAACGTACCCAAATCCCCCCTTGGGAAGAGTGCCAATAGCAAGGTTCCCTTTCGACATCGTTTCATTTGACCTTTTTGGTACAAGTGGAGGATTACCTGTTTCTAATAGAGGTCATACTTGCATCCTCTCAGCAATAGACCATTTTACCGGCTTCACTTTTGCCAAAGCATTGAAAAATCAAGGCGCATATGCCACCAGTAAAGCCCTAGCAAAAATATTTTTAGAGTTTGGCGTTCCTCAACGGGTCATTAGCGACAATGGATCTAACTTCGTTTCTAAAGTAACAAAGGATTTGATGAGTTTCCTTAAAATAGAAAAACTAGTAACCTCCCCCTACCATCCCCAAGCTAATGGAAAAATTTAAAATAGTCACAAAATATTTTCCAACATTTTAATTATTTATTCAAAAGACAACCGAAGCAATTGGGATCAATATCTACCTTATTTGACTAATGTAATTAATACGGCATACTCGGACACGACTAAAGAAAGTCCATTTTTTCTTTTGTTCGGACGCGATTTTAAAATACCTTATCAAGAAATTATAGAATCAAGACAGTATTACAATAGTACAGAGGACTATAAACAAGATTTTATAAATAAGATGAGAAAAACCTATAAAATAGTTAGACAAGAGTTGGAAAAATGTAAAATGAATCAAGAGTTGAGGAATGAACCCAAAATCAAAGGAAATATAAATTTTAAGGTAGGCGACCGTGTCTATTTGAAAAATGAAGCTAAATTGGAAGGCAAAAAACTTTCCAATAAGTATTCAGGACCCTACAGAATAATCAAAAAATATGACAACGAATTTACTTTTAAAATGATAAATCCAGAAAACGGAAGAACATACAAGGCACATGTAAGCCGTATGAAAGGTGCCAAATACCCCGTTGAATGGGCACCCGAACCCTCATCTTCAGATTCATCAAACGCGGAAAATCAATTTCCTAAATCCAGGCTATCCGAACTAAAACCCTTTAATTTCAAACAAAACTATTTTGAAAACAATAGCGAAGAGGAAGATTTTGAAGAATTTTTGGCCATGAAAAATCTAGTCATCCCTAAAAGAAAACCCCTAATACCCATGCCTGTAAGAACCCCAAAAAGCCCAGAGAGCTCATCCACAGAAAGCTCAGAGCAAGAATTGGATTATACGCTGTCGCCAAAAACCCGATTTTTCCCCGATAGAATTTCAACTCCATGTCCCCCCAAAAGGTTTCCTGATGACATGGTATCCCCAGCAACCCCAATAGAAAGACCCCTGTCGCTACAGGAGGAACTAAACAGAGCCGTGGAAACCCCCGGTACAAAAAGGAGGAAAACTCCTCCCAGCGATAAAAATACAAAAAACCTGAGAGAGGCTATGGACATTATCAATTATCCGATAAAAACAAGGCAAAGTACCTTGCCGTGGACACAGAAACGCCCTGAAAACGAAAACTTGGGACAGTACCATCACATAACGGTATCTAAAGTGAAACCCAAGGACTCTCACTCCTGGAAACAGACCAAGCTACGAAATACACCTCACCCCCCGGACGATATGGCATTCAAGCAACGGAGACATTCTCCGAAAGTATTTGACTCCTCCCAAAGTTCCCAGGAATCATTTAACTCCCCCGAGGCAGGACCTCAGCGTGAGGAAATAGAAAATAAACCCTCAACTTCTAGAGCAGATGAGATATATGAAGCAACGGCAGGTGATACCACAAAACCTCAAAGGACAACCCCAGAAAACCATAAGGATGAATCCTCAGGAACTAGCTCGACCGAGTCCGACGATGAACCCCAAGACGCACAAAAACAAAAACCCACTTCGGCTACTGCCCATGCAAAACAGGCTAAGGCAAAAGGTAAAAAATTTCTTTTGAAACAATATAAGAAATTTGATCTGATCTCCATGGGACAGTCAAAAAAAAGTAAAACCCCAGAAACCGAACAGGAAACTACCACGAAATCCGGCAGAATCAGTAGGAAACCAGACAAATGGAAATACGTCTAGGAATTGAATAACCCAAAAACTTATAAGTAGATAATAATAAATCGAAATGAGCAGTTGAAAGAAAAAGAAACATATAGAGAAGACATACAATAAAAGCAACCCTTAAGATTCAACAAGTTGATAGTTAAATCTTTCCAGATAAACGGAATTCCGGCTTGACAAAGAAAAACCTGACGATAAAAGAAAAACAAGAATTGTTCAACCCCTTCTACAGGAAGAGGGATAACTAGTGCAACCCTATTACCGACAGAACAAGTATGGATCAGCTATTTCAAGCACGAGCAAAACTCCTAGTGGCTTCGGCCGAATTAATAACGGAAAAATCGAAAATTGAAAATATGATAGAAACCATACTTAAATCGCTCAGCGAAGTTAAGGCGTCCCAAGAAAAAATGAACAAGAAGATAAATGAGATCCTAATTACTAAGCAAGTAGACAAGTTAATAGAGGCCCAATTTATAGAGGTGAAAGAACAAATCACCAAAATCCAGAATGAAATGGAATCAATTAGTGACACAGCAATTGTCGAGGGATACAATTATCCCGACCAGATCCTAAAATTACAAGTATTGTACGATAAATTGCAGGAAATTGGAAAGAAAGTACAAGATTACAAGAATAGTACCATCCTGTCCGCGACAATGGCAATACAAGAACTCCTAACACCCCAGAGGGCAAAGATTCTGGAAATGCAACATAAGTACGACCACTTGAAGGCACAAAAAGAAATAATTAAGCTGCAACAAGATATCTTAGAGAAACAGCTAAAAGAGAACCATATCGAAATTAATAAGGAACTACAGAAACAGAGAGATTTTTGCTCAAATTTAGAACAAATGGTTGCAACATATTTAACCGTTGAAATTGATCTACCCCTCAGCCCCCATTTGGAAAATCTTCTTACTAATAGTTACAACGAAGGATCATCCCAACCTGCATATTTTACGATTCCAAATCAGACTCGTCAGCATCACATGAAACCCCAAGTGAAAACAAATCAGCATTATCCTCCAACGGGTAATGATATAATTGCGAGGAACCAGGACAATGAGGCCCAAGAGAATGCTGTTACGGGTCAAGACCCCTCAAAAAGTTAAGAGCGACAAAAACCACCCACACCCCAACCGTCGCTAGAAGCCTCAGACAAGTAAGAAATGCAAGACACGAGACTAAATCGAGCTTAACAAAAACAAAAAGAGGTAAAAATTCTTCCTCGTCAAAATCCCCTTCTAATACATTAAAACAACTACATTTTATAGAATGTGATGTTTAGCGACAAAAAAGTAATAAGTAACCCAATGTTCGAGCGAAAACTCGTTAAACTAGATAATTATTTTTTTGCTAGACATAAAATATTAATTCCTTAAAAAATAAATATAAAAAAAAATGCAGATTAAAAAATCAATGGTAAAAAAAAAAAAAAAAAAATGCAATTGAAAGCCAACCTAAGTAATATTTAAACTGAATTTCGGATACCCCCCCTCAGAGTCGGACGCCAGACGATCACAATGGATCGCTTAATGAAGAGATTTACTTCAGGGCACGAGGAGCAAATCCGTGTCCTAGGTTCGGCCGTCTATCAATCCATAACCCCAGTCCACTAAATCCCAAAAAAAAAAATTACTTTTAATTCAAAAAAAGTATTCGGATCGGCGCTTCAGTAGATTCTGTATCTTCTCAAAATCAAGTTTGTAGAATATTTATTTTTAATCCTCATGCCTACGACATAATCAAATACGGAACTCCAAAAGGTACTAAATTTAATCAAAGGAAAAGATGACCGAAAATAACCACAACCGAAACTTGCCGTAAAGACTATGAGATACCAAACGACTTAAAATGTTAAGTCAAAAAAGCATACACGCGAGTTAGTATTGTATTAATCGCCCAGCTAAGAAACAATTAGGAAAACAGGTAATCGGCGGCAACATAATAAGCAAGCTTATCACGGCTACTAGATGGTTAGATGTGTACATATATATGCGTATGTATATGTATATATATATATATATGTGTCAGAGAATGACAATACAAGGCATGATTTACCCGCAAATAAGCATACGATAATTAACCAAATTATAGATATAGGGCCTCTGTCAATCCAAATAACAGAAGCAGGCCTCAGTCATTATGTGAACTGAAAATTCTGCAAAAAATTAAACAATCGAAAACAATTCAAACAAACAATAATGGTAAATTGATAGACTCGCCAACGTGTTCCTCCGAACACAACCACAAACTCCACTGCATTCAACAAATTACAAAAGCCAAAACGGCGAAATCTGGCTATCCACAGCCTTACCCCCGTGTGTTTTCGCTTGCTTTACCTCAAAAATGTACGTACCACAAGTGAATACAAAAAATTTATTTACCCTAACGTGCACCATGCGTACTAGTCGGCCTCCACTCCAACCCATAGGGTAGGAAATACGCTAATTTTCCCTTAAATATTAGTGCAAATTTTCATTATTGTAGACACAGAGTTATTAATCAATCAGAACAACATAGCCGGCCTTACTATTCCTTCAAATCCTTTCCTAAATTTAAAGAATTCAAAAACCAAATTCCCGAAATTTGAAAGGAAAAATGACGTTGTGATTCTTCAAGAAAAATGATACTAATTTACCTCAGATGTCAACAATCGCATGTACAATTCAATTGAACCCCAAGTAAAGCATCGACACGATAAGTTGCAACAATAATCAAAGCCCGTAATTTCCAGACGTAGTTCAAACCACTAAGATTTATGGTAGTATAGTCAAACCACATAAGCATAAAGCCCTCGAGTTAAATCGTCTTCACTTTTCATTTCTTCACCCGTGTGATATCGTGTACTCTGAGTTAATTGCATACCTATAATTGATAGTCTATTCGCCTAAAAACTAAGAATCAGCTTACCATACCAAGATGTTTCTCAAATATCAAACCCTCACAGCAAAAAAATTGACACTCATAAAAATGAGGAGATTATAAAAAAAAAAATATATAATAGCTTGCCTTCAAAAATTGATATCAAAAATATATCCTTAATTATAAATTTGGTCGTATATTGCTTATAGAGTGGTCGGGTATAACAAAAAACAAATAAAATAGTACAAAGTTCCGTTCCGGAATCCAAGTGAATAAATTAAATCAATTGATAGAATATTGATATATAACTAAAATTTAAGTAACCTTAAAAAAAAAAAAAAGAAGGAAAAATATTAACCAAGCAAAACTTAAAAATAAAAAAGAAAAAAAAACCCTATAGAAATTAAATATAAATCAACATTGTAGAACTTAAAATGCTAAATTCCATAGGCAGACTTCAGCCTATAGAAACGTAATAGAACATTTTAGTAAGGGATAAGTCCTTTCGTAGGAACTAAAGATTTCTCTTTTGTTTCCTGTTTTAGAAGTCTCGACATCTTTTTCCAATAGTTGATCACATATTTTTCATTGAATGATTTAGTACAATTAAGAATATATAAAGTAAACATATAATCCTCTTTAAAAAAGAAAAGCATTGTCAGAAATTCAACGTGCAATAACCATAGGTGAAAAGTAAAAAAAAATTTTAAAATTTAAATACCGATCTCGGGCATAAATTTTGACCCATAGAGGTGCCATATAATCCGTGTTTCCAGAGGTGCGTCCCCATAAAAAAAAAAAAGACAAGAACCAAAAAAAAAAAAGAGAGAGACAATTTGTTTAGTTTAATTCCTGTAATGGCGTAGTCGAACGCTAATTAACATATATTTAAGCCCTGTATGAAAATAAAATACATAAAAGTTATTCGATAAGTAATTCCTTTAATGTATAGAATAATTTCGTATCATTAGTTAATCAAGAAAAGACGCAAATAGTTAACAATTTCATATAATGACGTAACTGAGAAGCACCAGTAAGACAGGCTAAAGCAAAAAAAAGATGAATTAATTAATTTATATTTTTTACTAGTGACAACACTCTCTCGTAGAATCACTTCGCTCTCAAGAACATCAGCACAACGAACAAAAAACTATAACCAACGTCAAAGGTAATTAAACCAGAAATTGTATAAGTGACTGTATTTGTAATTGTATAAGTAATTGTATTAAATACAATGTCTTTTTTGCCAAACAGCCGCTATGTTTAGAACGAAAACAAACATCAAAAAAAACTGCCAATTTTATAAATTATCATAACTAGAAATTTTCCTATAAAAAGATGTAGCAAAAAAAAAAAAATAACCCAATATAAGACCAATACAATTATGCCTCGATGCGGCCCAGTAAATTCTTCACAAACCAAATAATAAAAAGATAAGAAAAAATTTTTCTCTCAAGACAATTATCGCGTGTACCTGCAGAAAAACAGTGTTTACCAAATTTTTACTAACCTTATAAACGAGCCACGGCCTTTGGTCAGAGTTAATCCCTATTCCCCCCAATAAGGAATATAATATAGTAAGTCACACATGTTTCAAGAGCTAAGTCTCGTCCACTATGGAACAAGTATACTTAACTGAAGTTAACAAGGCGATAATGAACTTATATATGATTAATTCAAGGGCAATTTCAAAGATAGTCATGCGGAAGTTAAATTGTAAAGGAGAACAAGCGAATAAATTGTAGCATCTGTAAAGCGCTACTGCCCTTTGTTACGAGAAATGTTTCCGAAAACCCTAAATCATAAGGTAAATCAAAGCTAAATCCTTGAATTCTCTCCTTAAATCAAGTTCCGACAGACGAAAAACCTAAGGAAGATTAACACGATAAAATGCCAAAGAAAAGGAACCACAGATTGATATGGGTACTGTTCAAATCAAAATTGCGATTTCCCCCCCCTTTTTTTTATATTCGCACCGCTCACTGGTGTGGCACGTACGTGGAATAACGCATAGTGCCGCGATAAAAAAAAAAAAAAATTTAAGAGACTATTCGTCGAATACTTTTTAGGTTCATCTTAAAAAAAAAACATATACCTGTGAAAATCTTAATAACACCATACCTGCGCCATGTGGCACAACCTCTATCACAAAAAAATGTGTAAACTTAACTAATTAGAAAAAAAAAATAACAGCGACAATTAAGTATGTGCACGCTTTTGGGTGAAAAACGGGCCAAACCGCCGATTCAAAATTAGACTCCCCCAGAAAAGGGATAATGAACAGTACAATAACCTAGAAGGATTATTATTGAAAATAATCTACTTTATTATATAACAAGACCGCCATATAAGACAGTCCCTTGCGTGTAATGACCTGGTTTTCAAGAAACCCTAAATCAATCAAGCTTTAGACAACGCATCTTAATTTCTACCCTTCAACTAATACGCTAAAAAATTTAAATATATCTTAATTTCAAAAAAAAAAATCCAAAGAAAAAAGAATCACATATATTATAAGTAAAATTCTCCTCACATTTATGAGCCCCCCCCCCTCAATCGTGCGGCATCTTAGTGGCATCAAAATATAGCAACAACGAATATATTTTAATTTTCATTTGAGAATTATAAAGGAATTAAGTTCATATGGCCTATGACAAACTACGAAACTCTCAAGTAATAACGCCACGTGGTAGAGATGTGAAAAGCAATTATAGACTAGTGTGTTGTTGACGTGCTATGTACCGAATTTTGACTCCCAAATCAGTATCCTTGTTTGTGAGGACTATTCAGCAAAAATTTACTTGATGATAAGGCTTCAAAGGCTGTATATTTGGAAATCAAGTTAGAACTCGATATTCGGTGGCGTTATCTCCGCCACGAGAACAGAATGAGTTGACACCTGAGAAGTAAATAAGCTTACCTTTAACTCGTGCAAGCGGGAATTTTACTTTAACTAACAAACTTTTGTATCCCATCAATTTAACATTATTTTAGAGTATGCTAAAATAGGGAATTTCTCCTTGTGTAATTTAAAAGGAGTTAAGTAAATAGCAAAGCGCGACTCTTCACACAGTTCGACTTGAACCAAATAGCAATAGTAAATAGCTACCGAAACAACAAATTAGGAATAAGTCGCATTCGATATAAAATAAATCAATCCCCTTAATTAAGTATGTGGAAAGCTACATAAATAAATTAATAAATATTTTAATCAGAGTAGACGGAACTAAACAAAGTAATAGTGCTGTATAAAGTAGTAGTAATTCTTCATGCGCTTCGCAAGGTGATGAAAAAAAAAATATTTTCTTCTGAAAAAAATACTTAAGGCAGAAGAAACAGACCCTTAATTAGAAATCGGTAGTATAACCCTATACATTCCCAAGGTGGCAATAAATTTTTTTGTATGAAAAGCGACCCGCGAAAACTTACCCCAAATCATCCCTACCATAGGAAAATAATGTGACGACAAAGTGACCGTGAGAGAATATGAAGTGAAAAAGGAGACGAAGTCTGATGCGTGGGGAATGCTTTTACTCTGTACGCCTTCCCTGTTGATTGTTTGGGGTGGGCGTGCAGAGTGGAAGTATCTCTTGCGAAATACAACTAAAACAGAAAGAAGAATGCCATAGAAACTAGAAAAATTAATTATGCGATCCGCTAAAATTACCCTACATTGGTTTTATTACCAGAATATTTACTATAACAAAAGTAACCATGCAAAAGAATCTACGAAGAAAACAAACAAACAAGCCTCATACATGAGAAGTTGTGTCCGGAAAGTGGATGATTTTAGAATTGGTTTTTGGAGCTCAATTCCGGAATTAGTCCTGGGGGACTGGTTCCGGAGCTAATCTTCAGAAATTACTTTCAGTCCCGACATCTTGTTACTCTTTGAATCTATTCTTGCAGCAGTAGTTTCCTCTGCAAAGAACAACTTGTACCAAAAGGAATGCAAGAGCACTAGTGAAAATTAAATAACATAAAATTAAAAAAAAGCCAAGTAAACAGCAAATATTACAATTAATCATCAAATTGATAGCACTAAGCGACGCGCCGTGTAGCCAACTATTTAATTATCTTAATTATTTCATAATCATTATTATACCTTAAAATACCATAACCATTTTGAAAATAAATTACTACTAAGTAATCGCTCATTTATTGATAAATTTTATATACGAGCACGTTTACAGATACTGTACGTGAAGACCTTCAACCACTGGTTAAGAGAAACGCAAGAACACGCAACCATACGGTATGTGCTTATATTGAGCCTAAAATCTAGTAAAACAATCAAAATAGTAACTATGATAAGATACCCAAGTCATCAACAATTAAATAATTATAGACGGGAAAATAGAATCTCATGGAATCTTAAGATAAGACATAGCGTAGACAATATTAATGCTCCATTAAGGGAATGGGGACTTGTCGATAACTTAATGAAAGAAGAGGAACTTATCAGAACAGTAGAAGATCTTGATTGTCCAAAACTATACTATCTTCTAAAATCTCAAAAAACTATGTTGGAACCAAGAATAATCCTAAGGTTAACGGCAAGCCTAGTGCTATATAATTTTAGCGCACGTGCGATGACAAGCACACTAGAGCACACTAGACGAAGTGCCAACCTGGCCTTCCGAATCTTAGTGCAACACATCCCAGCAACAAAGTATAGCTCATTGGCTAAATATATTGCCGACAATATTTGGTACGATCAAGATGATAATAATATAACTACAATTTGGCCCCTTAAGTTTCTCTCCATATTAATAGACCAAGGACATATGTTAAAAGGTGAAAGCTTTCTTAAAATCTTATACGTCAATTGTGTAAATAATACATATCTAAATCCGATAAACCCTTCAATGGGACCCGCAATTTTCCAGGTTGCCCCAAGAGATTATAAAGACATAAAGAAAATAACCCTGAATTTCTTCCAAGATGAAAAGTTTGGGAGAAAAATAGTCCCTGGGTTAGACTTAATCGTGCGTGAGCAATTATGCTGTTGCTAGTCGCACGTAAATTTAAGTTTCTCTGTAGTAAAGATAATAAATGACCCATTGTCATTATCTCAGCTGTGCCGGAAAGTCATTCGTCAAAATATGCGAAGGAACGACATAACCGCCACTTTGGAAGGCCTGCACCTTCCAAACCAACTTTTAGTGTATTTAATGTACCTAAATATACCTGAAAACGGTAAAAATGACATAGTATTTGAACTTCAATTTCTCAGCCCAAATATTTCTTCATGGGAAGATTATCGACTTCTAGATATGCTTAAATCTCCAAATTCAAAGGCGGCACTGCCGGATGATGCACCCATATTGAAATTAAAACCCAACCTCAGTGGGAGAAACTGTATATATAAATAACCTTGTTAAAATGAATGATGAAAGAACCCTATAATATTACCTGAAGTGTTATAACTATGAAAATCGATGAGTATCAAAAAATGCACTATAAACCAGTATTGTGTTGATATCTATGGAACTGCGAATTAGGGTAAATGTCACAAGGTCTAAATACATTATCAATATGTTGACAAGAGGTTAGTTTCTCAAGAGCCTCTATACTTTTAAGTTGAAAACGCGACCGCAATGTCGTTAAACTAGAGTACTGAACTTTAGTGATGAAACCATTGTCGAACAAACAAAGAACTAGGTTCAAGGTGACACTGGTGAATAAGTATTTCAACTTTATACTAAAGTTGCCTTGTTTTCCACTCAAAGTAAATATTCATTATTGGTTAATATGGAGCTTTAAGTAAGTTATGGTCGAACGAATTAGTACCCGATGTATTGAAGAAATGCCGGTGAAAATGTAGTTTGACTTCGACCTAGAGTGTACCATGATCATAACCAATCTTGAAAAAAAAAATTATTAACTAGACAGGGATCAATAAAAACTACCTTCTTTTGGCCATTATTCTGAGATGTTCTGAAAAGACCAAATAAAGAAAAGGCCAAGGCAATTATTGACAAAGAGTTCTTATGCATTAAACATGCCAAAGAAAAGGTCATGTACTTAGCGGCAATTATCATTGTGAATAAATCAAGGGAAGAAGTCTTCACGAAAAAAAAAAATGGAACGTCAAATACGATTTAAGAAAATATGACAAAAATCGTATAGTTTCGGAATACGATTAGCAAATAAACCCAAATATCGATCCGTAACAGGAAAATTGGGAATAAAATACAATGCGAGAAATGGTTAGTACCTTCAATATATTTAGAAGCCATATAGCTAACGATGTTAGCTGTACGCGTAATAATGCAATCTATATTCAAAACCCTAAGGAATAAAATCAAAAAAATTAGGAATAGATTACATTGCAAGATAAATTAACATATATTAATTTTAGAATTAGACAGGAAGGTGCGATTAACAAAGGCCATGATAATTTTCATTGTTCCCGCAGTGGCCCAAGACGTCATAAGGCAGGGAATCATACCTAAGCATGGGAACTACCCCCAAAATAGTCATATTGCATGAGAAATATGAATTCTCCTATTCACAAGGAGACCGAAGATTATCACATACGTGGAACCGATGTGGAGCGTCTTCAGCTCCTTCTAAAGGAATATTTAGTCGTTCACGAGGCCGAAGCTCATTGATTCCACTAACCATGAGGATTTTGTTGACTCAAGTTATGGAAAAATTATGAGACCACGGAGACAAAACCCAGAGGAAGATTGTATTGAGCCAAGCGAGATGCAAAACCTAAACCCAGAACTCCCTGATAACCCTTAAGATAAAAAAAAAGTAAGGGAGGACGTGATCGAGCGAATGGGAATAGAGGTCCTCATTCGTGTCATGTCCAATCCCAAATTTTCACTTAATTTTTTGTGCAAGCCCATACAGCTGCAAAAGATATATTTCTTAAGCGGTATGAACACGCATAGACAATAAAGATTTGTAAATTTATAGTAAATCAAGACCTCTCATATAAACCATATTCCCTGCTTCGCCAATAGTAGCATAGTAGAAAAGTAGATGTTAAAGTAGATGAGCATTGAATAATATTTAAAAAATGTATTAAATATTGAATATTTACCTAACGCAAATATATACTTGTATACACATTGTCACCAATACTGAAAATTTTATAGTGCTATTATTTCTTAACATAATAATTTTTATAATAATTACATCATTTATATAATAATATTCTAATGATTACGGCAACATGCATGAAAGAATGAAATCTACCCTTATTTCCTTGAGTTGTATTTATCCATGCCGGCACTAAATCGAGGTTATTGGCACCCTTAATAATAACTATTATTTCAAAGGTTGCCCACGCGGAACAATTCGAAAACCGTATACGGTTGTGATATATGTTTTAACTCATGTAATTGTAAAAAGTATATGATTCTGCCCAGATATTTATATTCTAGGAAGCAAAGTAATCAATGCAGATTAATTATGGTGTACCAGCATGCAACACGGATACAACCCAGTAGCATCTACTTTCATCATTCATCAACCACCGACAAGTACTCACCAAGAAAATACCTGAAGGCAATATGCTGATCACCAATCCAGGTAACCAGAACCCAATACCAGGTAATCTCACCTCAAGCTGTGCTGGGCACCAAGGACCCTATACACAAACATATACCTGAACCAATGATTACCTAAAGAGTAGCATCGACCTGTCATGTCGTAAAACTGCATAAATACCCGTCAAATCCTTAGACGGCAACGGCCTTAAGATTAAATGTTTGAAACGCCAAGAATAATCCTAGAGTAAATCCCTCAAGGACTATGTATCTTAAGCCCCATATCAGAGACAATATGTTAACCAAGACAAAAGGTTTAAGTTTTGACTATCCAATTATTGTCGGACGTCGCAGAACCAAACCATCCTCCATAAAATGAAGAAACAATCATAATCAATTTTTGTGGGAAACATAAACTGTACGTGTTAAAGTTTTTACCAATATGAAGTGTTTAGAGAAGAGAACCAAACAGCAACTACCGTTGTAATCTCCATAATTAAGCCCTCAATGATTGTGTATAATTGAACTGAAAATCAAAGACAATGCGTCGAGCCAAGGCACTTAAATCAAGTTACAATCATGCCATAGATAACGTTAAGTGTCGTAACACAGCCCAAAGTCCAAATGAAAGATGGACTAAACGTAGACAATTTACGGGAAATACAGACTGTACGAGTATTAGATTTTCCGAGAGTAAAAAGTGTCAAGAAGAGATACCCAGCCCAGCGACCAAGATACCGATTTCATGTAATCAATTCATAAGGGTTATATACCTAATCGACATTTCAACGAATCTACAACATTAACCCCTCTTATATGACATAAGGAACAACGCACAGATAATTTTGTGCATACAGTCATACTTGTGAACAACACAAACACCTATTCCAAAGAACGAATGACAGAAAGCAAAACACCAAGAAGACAAACCATGAACAATTAGCCAACCTAGTAATTAAGTGAACGGAAGCCCAAAGTAGAGTGAAAACGTATGTGAGTAATATAGACACGTAGAATGATGAAGTAAGTGTGAAATCTTATGTATCTAGCTAATAACTTTAATGAACATAAAGAGCTTTTTATAAAATAAATGAAAATCAGTGTAAATTACATAAGCTCAGTGTTGCAATCAGACATTAATATTAAAATCAGTTAATGTGTCAAACCTTTTCTTGGAAATTATTTTAATTTTAGTGTGTTAAAAATTTAGGTGTAGTTGGATGTTTTAGACGTAGCAAGATGCTTTTTTTAGATCAAATACATATAAAACCAACTTAACGTTAGGTGGAAATAAAAATTAGCATTAGAATTAGCACATATGCATCACGTTAAATAACGAAATAATTACAAAAGCGGAACTTAAATAGTTGGAGCCATATAGAAGTATTAGAACATTAGGTGAAGGAATTTTAATATTAGGTGAAGGAACAATAATATAATCGTGCCTATGTAACGTCAGGTGGAAGTATAAATTAGCATTAGAAGTAGCAAACATGTACCACGTTAAGTAATAAAGCAATTATTAATGCCGAACTTAGATTAGTTAAAACTAAGTAGAAGTATTATCATATCAGGTGAAGGAATAAAAATTTCATCGTGTCATCTTAGCGTCAGGTGAAAATAAAGTCGAGTATTAGAAAGGCGAAATGTACCATGTTCAGTGATGAGAAAATCGTATCAGGTGAAGGTAAACTTAGTGTTAGGTGGAGGAAATAATAATTACTATATAATCACACAACCTAATGAAGAAACTCTTTGGCCCCTTCGCCAAATCGAGTGAGTAGACCATAAACTTTAAAAAGTGATGTTTTTACATTTATATTCTATTGTACAAATAAAGTATATAAAAAAAAAAGAATATATACTAATATTACCAAAGCATCTATAATTAAATTAAAAATTACAAAATAAATTCTTTAAAAAAAAAAAAAAAAAAAACAAATACGAAGTGTGGGGTCGCGTAAAAAAGATTAGGCACTCGTTAAAATTTGTATTGATTTTATTTAATTGGTTAGTTTATCAAAAAATATAAATAAAAATTCCCCAAGTAAAGTTACCCCAATAAAATAACATCACCCAAGAATGTGAATTCAAAAATTCTAGTAACCTACAGATCAAACAAAGACTCAAGCGTTCAATTTAAAATACAGAAATAAACGCAGTTAATTAAACAAAATTCCTTCCCACAGAAAATGCAATAAGTAAATCTGACCCCCCGTCCCCAAAGTATTCAATAAATATTAGCTTGACCAAATCTCATACGGCAGGTGATTAACACCTGTGTTCAAATAATAAGCGCTCGAAAATACCAAACTGTCAAGAAAGTAAGATTTACAATGCAAAAAAAAGTAGTCACTCGAGATGTAAAATATTTGATTAAGCTAATTGAATTTTTCTGTAGACTAAGTTTAACACGTTATTATCTTAGTGAAATTAATTATTTTTAACAATTACAAAATTTCAAACAAATAAAATATAAGTCTTCTTAAAATAAAGCGACCCCCTGCTGGGAAAATGTTACAATATAAAACTTTGATCGTTCGAAAAAATTCCAGAGTGATATCTTAAAAGTCATAAATTAAGCGACACCTGTTAGCAAAATATTGCAGTGTAGAATTTTTAGTTGCTAGAAAAATTCCAGAGTGACATTTTAAAACTCATAAACTGTAATTAAACCCGAGTAGCTCATTGGTGCAAGCCAGTCCAATAGTAATGTAGGACAATAGCGCATCCAATAAGGTCTGAGAAAATATACTTTTAGCAACGCCTAAACGTAACCTCGGGCATAGTTGCAGAGGATAGATAGTGAGAACTTAACAATTTTGCGCCAGTCTTTATCAGGATCTATGAGTCTATGAGTCTATTTTCAGTCTTAGTTTGAGTCCTTTACAGTCTTCTACAGTTTTTAGTTTGAGTTCAGTTTGAGTCTTGTACCATGATCGCGTTGTAATAAACTTTTGAAGTGTACAAACTTTGAATCATTTCCTGTGTTGTGAATTTGTTGATATAACCAAGAATTCTGCGACTATTATGTAAGTACAATAAATGCATCATTATCTTATTTTACTCTCTTGTGTTAATATTTCTCAAGCTCGATAGTCCTTGTGGCTCCACTCGCTCCTAAGGGAAACTGAAACTCATCAATCTGATTTCGAGTCAGTATGGCCGTTAATACAAGCTCCCCACATGTATTCCTGGATTAAGCTCCCCACTCTAGAGGTTCAACCTCCACTCAGGTAAGCCACCCGCGGACCGATGAACAAGATCTTAACCGAATGTCCCATTGGACAAATTAATCGGAAGTTCCCAAAAAAGATATAGAACTTATTCGTTTTTAAAACCCCCCCACGCGCAATCGCCGCGTCGACCCACACTCCGCTGTCGTACTTTACCCAAGGAAAACCCCCCCATTAGAGAAAGTCATTTGTGAAAAGAAAAGAAATGGTAAGACTTGGGAAGTGAAATGAACCAACTAGTAGAAAGTGTTTCTGGCTGGTGCTTTTTGGCACTAAATTCAAATTATTATGCTCATGACATTAATAGAACTTCTAGCTTTAACTTTTTTTTTCTTCATGTTGCTGTCAATTAGGCTACTTCAAGAAAAGATTAGTAATTCTGAATGACAAGACAATGACCAAGACCAATTACTGAATTGCAACAGATATGAATGTTACATTTGAATTCAGGATTAAAATCTGATTCTAAATGTTTGTCTATTTCTTAGCTATTTCAATAATTTGTGAATTAAAAATTTACCAAACTCTTTTCTTCTCATTAACTTAATAGCAAACACAAAACAGGCAGCAGGAAGTATAAAGCTACACTATTGAGTATATATAATTGGAGCTATGAAAGAAGTTGAGTAAGGTGAATGAAAAGCTTAAGAATGGATTTACAGCCTTAATGATCTCCTTGGAAGTTTCTAAGAAGTAACTATTTCTACTCCTTCTCTCTCCATGGAATCTTCTGCATCAAATAAGGCATAAGGAAAGTATTTGGGAACTTATATCATTGTTTAATCTCAATTTATAATTTTCAAAGATCAATAAATCTAGCCTGGGCTTAGTTATTAATTTTAGGAAAAATATCCTTGATATGGCTTAAAACTCTTCTCAAATAACAGGCATTGAATTTCAGAAACTAAAACCAATAAAAAAGCATGAAAGCTTAAAATTAAGGTGAAAGGTCATTTTTCAGAATTCAGATAGATATTGACCTGTCATGTATCCTGTGAAATCTTCTAGTCCATGGAAATAACAGAGAGGCTGACAAACTAGTTTGTAAATATTTTCCTGGGGTATAATTTTGGCCCTGGATTCATTCCTGAAAGTTTTATTCATATAACTCAACTTCATTCCAAGATAGCAAGAAATCCATAGACTAGGATTTCAGCAAAATGAATAAAGGAAAGAGACATCAGGCTAGGAAGTACCTTCTCAGGGTATATTTTAGGCCTTAGACTCATTCCTAAAAGTTCCATTTTGGCTACCAAACTTAACTACTGGTAAATTTTTACAAAATCATATTTTTGACTTACAAATAAAGTGAATATACCACTCAATGCCTTTTTTTATGCTCTTTCCTAATATAATAATCATTTTTGCCAGAAATGAATTTTACCCCCACCCCTACATACCAATTCAGGGTATATATTTGTACATTAGGGGGTGGGGGTTAAGTTTAAACTTACCTCCCATTTACAACACGAATAAAATTTGACCCCCCCCCCCCGAATGTGCAAATATTTACCTTGAATTGGTATATATAGGGGTGGGGGTAAATTTCATTTCTGACAAAGATGGGACCCAAAGATCCACCCGTTGACTATTGGAAAAAATTACTTTATAACCTTATAAAGAATGGTACTATCCAATCTCCTTATAACTAAAAACATTTTAGTCATCTAGTTGGAAAATTTGGCTCATCAATGTAGGAGAAATCTATATTTGCCAACTAGTTGAAAATAAATGTTGCCCCAGCAAAACTTTCCTTTTCCAACTAGTTGACTAATAACTTCTCCCCAGCAACACTTAAATTTGCCAACTAGTTGACAATAAATGTTGTCCCTGCAAAATGTTCATTTGCCAATCAGTTGACTTATAACTTCTCCCCAGCAAAACTTAATTTTTCAAACTAGTTGACAAATAACTTCTCCCCAGCAACACTTAAATTTGCCTACTATTTGACAATAAATGTTGCCCCAGCAAAACTTTCATTTTCAAACTAGTTGATGAATAACTTAGCAAAACTTAATTTTGCCAACTAGCTGGAAACAAACATTGTCCCAGAAAACAATTCATTTTCCAACAAGTAACGTCTCCCCTCCTAGGAAGTTCCCGTTTCCTTTAAATATTTCTTTATCACATACTCTCATCCCAGACAAGGACAACCTGCTTTCCTTTTAGCCCTAGACAGTTGGTCAAAAAAGAATTTTTTTGGCAATTTGCCATCCTTCATCTGCAGAATGTACCCTAGCCATCTCAACCTTTCTCTCATTATAGCCCTAGAAAGCAGGATTGAACCACATTTTTTGTACAGCCTACTGTTTGAAATATGGTCTGTCAGCCAGATACCCAGAACAATCTGTAGGCAATTCTTATGGGAAACATCTAGCAAACTGTCATTCACTTTTTGGAATTTTATTTTAGTTTTCTAGATATTGATGGGATCATCAGGAAGGGAGGGTTGCTTTGTTGTTGGAATAACAACTAATATATTGAAAAAGAGCATGAAATAAGAACATTGTTATTTTAATTTTATTAGCCTACCATGTTTTTTGAAAAGTGCTGCTAAACTGAAATTTTACCATATTTAGAAATTTGACTAATCTCCCCTTCTATTCTTAGAGATGTGTGCACTCAAAGTTTCAAGTAGCCCAGCATATAATAAATAGGCCAGGGTGAAAGCCATTTGAAAAAATAAAATTTTGTTGAGGAGAAGTTACTGGTCAACTAGTTTCTAGCTAGTTGGCAACTTTAAGTGTTGCTGGGGAGAAGTTATTAGTCAACTAATTGGAAAATGAATTGATTTCTGGGACAATGTTTCTTTCCAGCTAGTTGGCAAAATTAGGCCTAAGTGTTGCTGGGGAGAAGTTATGGTAAAATTCTACCTGCTATAGGCTACTTTAAAACCAAACCCATCACCCCACCCCCTAATTTGCAAAAAATATAGCCTAAATTTGTTACTAAAGTATTATATTTTTATCTTAATTTGGTATATTTCGTTAGGATTGAGCATCAGAGAAACTATTAGAATAACATTAGGTAGAGCATATATCATACAAGTACCACAAAAGCCCCTAGGCTAATCTAAAATTGCACCTAGCCTTGGCTATGTTATAAAGTTGTTTCCAGTTATTTTAAAGAGGCTAAAGTGTTTCACTGAGAAGAAAAGGAATGCACTACACCTGAGGGTCCATTTGAGGACTTTAAGTCAGATTTGGGATTGAAAAAATTTAAGCTAGCCTATTAAACAGCATAAAAAGGCATCAAGTGGTGTGTCCACCTTGTCCTACACAGTAATGTAATCTGGTGCATATAATGAGTTTTTACTCTAAAGATTTCATGATAGTCGTTACCTTGTCGTTTAAACTTGTGTTTGCAGATTTCAAAGGGAAAAATCACGTCCCTTAATTTTGAATTTTATTTCTAAAATATGCCAGAGTTGCTGTAGTCAGTAGGATTTTACAAGATCGAGTAAGAAAAAACTAGTAAATTTAGAGGATATAGTAAATTTTCGAAATCTAGTAAAAATTTATGATTTGTAGAAAACAAAACTCTTGTTATTTTCCATGAATTCAGGGGAAAATTAGTGTCCATTCATTAAAAAATCTGATTTCAATTACGTTAGATATTATGGCTACAATTGCTCTCATTTTTGCTATTTCGCGTTAGCCCTAGCGCTTAAAAATCTCAATTTTTCTCTCGGTTTCTTCTTGATACTCGCTTTCAAAGGCAAACTATTTAAAATCAGGACTGGTATTCCAGCTTAATTTGCTTTCAGAAAATTTTCACAGACTCTCATAACAGCTGCTATGTTTGTTAGTTAGCCTTGTCCCTTTCAAAAGACGCTGCTGGAAACGAACTTTTTCTATACTTGCCCAAGTTCTTTCTGACTCTCTGCAGCTTGCCCCATTCAAGTGCTGGAGCAGAGAGACAGTTCTTCATTTTTTTGGTCGTCAAAACTAAAAACCGGAATAGGCTAGATGTCTTGAGTGTTTCGTCCTTGAAGAAACGAAGCAACTTGTTCTCGGGTCGTCAAGAAGAAGAAGAAGTGGAGTACATGACTGGGTGACATTTATGACATTTATCATAGAATTCGTTCTGGAACAAATGGACTAAATTTTCTTGCATTCTCATATAAGTTTTCTAATTCAAGTGGTTCAATTCCCCTGTTCCCTCTTTGCAGGCATTGTAATATGAATAATGAAACAATTGACCATTGTCTATTTGAATGTAATATGCTGATGTCTGCGCAACACACCTTGCTTTGTAAACTGTTAAACTGCTTCAAACACCACAAAATCTCACTATCAGCCAAGAGCCTAGCCAACTATACCTGCACACAGAGCGCACAAATTGATATCTATCATCTTATATTTGAACTCCTTGAGTCGAAAGATCTACTGAAAGATATAAGAGAATATCTAATAAGTAAGAGACAACCAAGCCATTAGCTCTGTTGCCCATAGAGTGAAGCAAAAAGAAAAGGGCTAAATAGTATCAACTGAATAGCCCGCCTGCTGTGAATTAGAAGAAGAAGATCCCCGGCGATTTGACTCGGGCTATCAAAAAATGGAAACAAGTAGATTCCTTTAGTCAGAATTCAAAACTATTGGATACTTTAAATTCGATTGAGGCCGAGGACTATTAAAGCCTTTTAAGTGCGGTTTTTTTAATTGTGACTACATATTTTCTTCTTACTATTCAATTTGAATGATTTGCCTGACCTGAAGACTATTGACACAATGTTATTTTTTAAAACTAATTATTGTATGTTATATAAGTTTTCTTTTTCTTGGCAGTCCTAGTCCAATTTGAGGTGAAATTTTTAATTTACACATTTTTACAACTAAACCGGTAGCCGATTAGGTCATTTCCGTTTTGAAGTGAAATAGATTGTATTGGTTTTTGATTACCTCAAATACGAACGAGAGAGAGTCCAGAAAAAAATCAGTTCAACAAAAATCCTAAATTAAATGCTTTAAAATTTGCCAGAAATCTTTGTAAGCAGCTTATCCCTTATTTAAAGACCAGCCCAATTAGTGTTTTAAAAGTGGCAAATTTTCTCTTAAAAATGCAAAATTGAAGGGTTTAGATTTCATTCCTAAAAACGGAAACTGGGGGACAAATTTCAAAAGCCGTCACTTTCAAACACACATCAGATTCTAAGCCCTCCATCACCTGAATTGCTTAGTGAATATGAGTTGTATCTGTTTTTTTTCGTTGATTGTTTTTTAATTTTTCAGTATATCTGAAACTTATGACCTGAAGACCATTGATAAATTTAAAACCGGGCTTCATCAGAAGGATTTCCAGAATTTAAAATTCCAGACTATTGTTGTACGTCTTGGATACACCACATCTGGATCATGAAGTCAAATGTAATTCAAAATGTTGGTGATTGCAAACCTTATGAACGATTTATCAATTTACCATAGTTGACTGGCTATTGTAGATAATTATTGACAATAAAAATTATTATAAAAATTATTGTAAAAAAATATTGTAAAGAATCTTAGAATCGCATATGCGTCTGACATATTTTTGTCCTTAAAATGCTTGGAAAAGGACCCAAACATCCCACAACTGTCTCAAGTGTGTTTGAACGCACTATTGCAAGTTTCTCTATTTTTTTAGTGTCAAACATTAATTTTACTTTGTCAATAGGCTTGTATATTTTGTATTTACGTACATCATGAAGAAAAAGAAAAAAAAATGTAGTTTCAAGTTAATAAAAGAGGCTTCTTGCTTTCAGATACGACATACAAATAACTACCCATTACATTCTTTATTGGAAGTTAACGAAAGCTGACAGCTGTTTAAGCTCCAACAGAAAACAAACGAATTCTTTAAAATGCAAGATTTGTTCGAAAGTGTTTCACCTAAAACGCCTCAGATTAACTGTTTTAGATGCTAATGTCATAAGACCAATGTGAAAATGCAAGAAGTGTGTGTCAGCTTCTAGACACGATGCTAAACAAAGAGTTATAGTCCCCCCCCCCCGGTGTCCATGCCAAAACACCCATCACTATGTAATAAAGACGGAGTTGTATTTAGTACTAACACAAAAAACAAACTTCAAGTTTTATTACAATGTTTGGCTCCCAGCATTAAGTTAAAACCACCACCTGAATGGTGAAGCTACTACAAATCTTGAAGTTGAAACATGTAGTTTCAAGTTAATAAAAGAGGCTTCTTGCTTTCAGTTACGACATACAAAGAACTACCCATTACATTCTTTATTGGAAGTTAACGAAAGCTGACAGCTTTTTAAGCTCCAACAGAAAACAAACGAATTCTTTAAAATGCAAGATTTGTTCGAAAGTGTTTCACCTAAAACGCCTCAGATTAACTGTTTTAGATGCTAATGTCACAAGACCAATGTGAAAATGCAAGAAGTGTGTGTCACTTCTGTGACACACACTGTGACAAAACACCCATCACTATGTAATAAAGACGGAGTTGTATTTAGTACTAACACAAAAAACAAACTTCAAGTTTTATTACAATGTTTGGCTCCCAGCATTAAGTTAAAACCATCACCTGAATGGTGAAGCTACTAAAATCTTGAAGTTGATTAATCTACCACAAAAAGATGATTTTTTTGCAATGAGCTGGAATAAAGGGCAATTTCAGTTGATCTATTCAGGTTCTGCAGCAAACGAAATTTAATTTTTCCTTCAGCTAAAACTGCATAAGAATATTCACCAAACTTGTTCTTTGGGACAAATATAAATGCACAAAGACTTACAGAAGCAAACCTGGTTCCACACCCTGTAATTAAGCCGATAATGACTCCCTTCTTAATGCAGAATCTGAGAAAAGGCTTCGCGAAGAGAACTCGGAACAACTGTCTCAGATGCTAAGGCCAAGGACTGACGTATATAAGCAGTATGAGTTATTAAGGAAAGAGTTGGGGTCACCGTGATCTCCATGCTGAAACAACCACCACTGAGTAGTGAAGAGACAACTGCACTGAGTAGCAACAACAGTAGCAGAAACTGACATGGAATTTTGCTACAATTTGTGGCCCTTAAGGAAATCCTATTGAAGGGTAGCTTTTTCACAAAATAAGCATAAATCCTATCAGACAAAAGCAAAAGGGACAGGCGGTTCGCAAAAATCAGCAGACATTTCAGCAAGAAAAGATATTCAAACAAATCCAGAACAAAGTAAAATAAACAGCCAAGGTAAAAGCCAAGCAGCGTAAAGAACTACTAGCCTGAATATCCAGGAAAATCCGAAAACGTTCAGGTACTCAGTCCCCTCCAAAAAAAGCATTCGTAATTGCACTAAAAAAAAAAACATTAGAAATTGCACATCTTATTTAAGTCATAATAAACACAGAATCTGATCGAAAATTTGAAATAGAAGGCAAATGTATTAAATCGACAATTCTCTTGTGTCCTTATGGAAGACATTCACAAGAAGACTCTGTATTCGGCAGCCCCAAAACACCAGACTATATAACTACTGCCGCGAAAGATTCAACGAAACTGAAAGCTTAAATACGGCAAAGTCTTGCATATTGAATCAACTGAATCCAAAGGTACTTCTGGAGACAGTAAGTCGTTCGAAGCAAGACAGCAAGCCTTTAACAATGATTTAAAAACAATCTCTCGGAAGTAGGAAACTCCCAAGGATTTGGAAAAGTGCAGTAGAAACTTCAGTCTCAAAATTGGAAAGCAAGAACAACCGTCTAACTACCGCTCGATTAGTCTGGCCTCTATGTGCTGTGAAATAAACGAGTCAACCATTTTAGACCACTTTGTTGGTCATCTGAAAGTGAATGGCCTTTTAGCTGAGAAAAAGTTTAGATTCCTCAAAAGAAATTAGCTTAGATACAAATGCTTCTTGCCGTGGACGACTAGAGGGAATATGTTGGTAAGGGTCTACAAGTAGATACTATCTATCTAGGTCCACGTAAGGCATTTGAAAAAGTGCCAGACAAACGACTCTTATTGATACTGATGAACTACGGACTTTGGACCATCGACACCTCAAACAGCCTATTGAAATGAATACGTTATTTTCTTATTGGCAGAAAACAAGATATCTTTGCAAATTGACAAAAGTTTGACCTTGAGATCGAGGTACTGACTGGTGTACCAAAAAGATCAGTCCTAGGATCTTTGCTGTTAAATATGTGTATAAACGACTTTGTTGACTGTATTTAATCGACATTTCTCCTTTATTCCAAGGATACTAAGTTGAATCTCAAGGTGGAGTCACCTAAGACACTGAAAAACTACAGAGGAATATTTACTGCATTTGGGAGCTGATGGACGAGCAGCTGATAGAAATTGGTGTAGAAAAAAGTCATCTTAACAGTCTGGGTAAGAAACAACGGATTTCCTATACATAACATTTCAAAAAATATCAAAAAGTGAAGCAGACGGAGACTTGGAATTCCCGTGGACTGCACCTTAGCATTAGTTTTTCATAATGAAGCAGTAGTTTAAAAAAAGCTTCCTAGATAGCGTGGCTCCTGAGAAAAAACTGCAGATTCGACAATTCGCAAGTCATTACTACACTCTATGTGTCACTGGTATGCCCAATTCTAGTGTGTGGCCATAGTACCAACCATTCCTTATAGAACAAAGATCTTGATGATGTTAAGAGAGCCTAACAAAGCATACCAAGCCTCTGAAAACTTTCTTCCGAAGAGTACTTCCTACCAAAGGTAATTCTTAATGAAATTAAAGGTAAACAATTTATCTCGGATTCTGTGTTGGACTCTAAAATCGTATTAGGCATGTATGGAATAATTTACCAGGTGATGTCATACCTTTCACAACTTCAACTTTCAAAACCCAATCAGACACAATATTCTGATCTAAAATGTATGTCATCTTTAAAATTCCAAGAAGATATTTAAGTTGAGGTAAGTTTTGTTTGAAAATAAATCTGTGTTATTTAAATTTTTTAACTATATTAATGAAATGCACGCAAATCATTATTATTGTATTTTATTTTCCAGTTGATGTAGAAAGGGCACATATAATTGATAAATAAACAGATGGCATAAAACAGCAGTTTTAGATTTATATTTTGCTTCTCAGTTACTCAAGTGGTAATTGATTCCATTTCCTCATAATAGCCTAGAGCTGGAGTTTCAAGAAACCAAGTAGTTTAGGAGTGGTTTTTTGCGCATTATAAATCATAGGATACGTAGTCATAATGAATATGGAGTCTCATTGCTGAAATATAAACACTTATGTCATAACTACGTTGGTGTTGTTTTAAAATTAATTATAGCAACAATTCGAATCACTTCAATGGGTCCTTAACAACAGACCCTTGCTATCTACTGTTAAAAGCAAACTCGTAGAACTTGAAAGCAGCAAGAGTTTATTGAGTAATTAAAACTCTAGCGATAAAGTTTGCTCACATTTTTAAACAATTAAATTGTGTGATTCTAAATTATTTTTTTCAAGTTTCCAAGGACCTGAAACATTGCTTATATTTTGCCTCTTCTGAACGTCTTTTGTTACGCCTCTGAACGAATATTTTAAAGTTAAAAGAATACTTTTCAGCAACTACAGTTTCTCTGACGTAGAAAGTTCACAATATTTTACAAAATAACCTCAGGTTCAGATGGTAAAAACACTATTTTATGTCAGATATTGTGTCAATTCCTTAGCAACAAAAGAACTTATGTCATGAAACCCAAGTGTGTGAAATCGTAAAGTATTGGTCAGTCAAATACATTCAACAACTAAACAACTGTGTTCTTCACTTAGTTTAACGTTATACTTTATTGCCAGACTTGCTTTTTATGCTTTATAACGTTTCACGTTAAGCTTTTTATGCCACTTTATTGCCAGACTGGTATGTAATTTGGAAACATTATTTCAATGCCAATTATAAATTCCGTGGATTCTTTCAGCTTTCAAGGGGATTTTTTCTTATTGGGCAATCGGCTAGGAAAGTCTTAGGCAAAGTTTTTGAAATTTGAAAGGGTGGAATATTGGGATATCGATTTCCTTTGTATATTTGGATTTTTACCAAATGCAAGATTACCTCTTACAAAAAAAAAAAAAAAAAAAAAAAAAAAAAAAAAAAAAAATGTGTTAATACAGACTTTTCAAACGTCGTTCTGGCTGGTTCAAGTACCATATTTAGTAGCACAAATATGACTTAAAAATCAACGCAGAACACGTATGCTTAATAAAAATTGTCTTTTTAAAATTTTTCTTTGTGTCCTGAATATCTTTTTCTCACTTTGCGTAATATAACTTGTAGATCCAGAAGTTGTCACTCCCACTAAGATTGTGTCTTTACATCTTTCATTGGTACTAGTCAGTTATCCCGACCACACTCAAGAAGTGATGTTAGGTTAATCATAATTTAACTGACCACTCTATGACGAAAACATAATACTTTAGAAACAAAATTATGGAAACTAGAACAGAGGATTCTGGAAAACAGGCCACCCAGAACGCCACACGTTAAATAACTATCCTAATCTAACCAACTCTATATATTAGATATTTAATTAAAATATACTCTATTGTAGTTAATCTCACTAAGACTAAGCTAATTATCTCCGAATGCAGACAGAGTAACCTGTTTTACTCAGACCAAGAACTTGATTGCGGTCGGGATGGCTGACAAGTGCCCTTTCATTGAATCTAGTTCACAGAAAGTTTCCATCTTCCCAGATAAAAAATTATTTCCATCGTCAGGAATCACAGTTATACTAAAGAACTAAGCAATTTAAATAGCGAGGAATGCGCTTGGTCCTTACCAACGCTAACTGTTCTGAAGTATTTCCCACTCAGATTATGTTTTTGTTTCTTTCACTTGATTCAGTTTACAGATACAAAACTGCTATACTATTTTCTTAATGTCCTATATTTCTACATTTCCTAACTGAATAAAAAAGAGAACGTCAGTGTTCAAGACATGGTTCAACCGCTGGAATATTAATGCCTGTCCAGACACTCCTTTCAACATGTCTCCGAAAATCTGATATTCCTCTTGAAGGGCATATTTTAATTTCTAAGGGGAGACGGTAAATCATCAGACAAAAATGATGCAACGATGCTATTATATGAAGTTCAGCCGGTATGACTGATTAAGGGTGAATGCTTCAATCTGTATTAAAAAGTTTCCTTATCTGAAACTGGTAGAAATTAATTTTAGATACGTATCTAAAACAGTGATAGAAGTAATTTTTTACCATTGGATAAACAGGAAGCCCTTATTTATAATTAATTAAAAAAACTTTTTTTCCACAAAATAAGTTTTTCAAAGAAAAGTAAGGAACTCCATTAAACCAAAACTGAGCAAACAATAAAATTGAATAATCTACTAAGTGTGAAACTACCACAAATCAGCATCGATAAATAAATGAAACCCAAAACGAACAGAAATTACAATAAATCACCGAGTTAAATTCAAAACGAGCAGAAATTAACATGAGTAGGGCTCAAAACCCCAATGCCTTCCCAAGGCCAGAACATAATTTGGAATTTACTGAAAAAATATAAATTTTTTCACTTTCATAACTTTAATAAATCACATATTATTAACATTTTGATTACTAAACATTAGCATATGTATATTAAACTGACAATTCACATTCATTCGTATTTTTTTTCAGTTAAGTGGGAGGGGGATTAGTTTCCCTCCAATCACTTTCGACTATTAAAAAGGGCATCAGCCCTTGCTGTTTTCAATCGAATGATCCCTTTTCGAAGTTCCTACGACAACACCTTCAATACAAAGTGCCCTGGTCTAAACAACAACAACAACAAAAAAATAATACATTTTATACCCTCATCGGTCTTTACTATAAAAATGTCAAGCGTTCCAATCAATTTCGACTATTAAAAAGGGCACTAGGCCTTTCGATTTCCAATCGAATGAGCCCTTTCTGAGTTCCTACGACAATATTTCATAGGCAGCGCGCTAGCGCTGCCTAAGTAATGAACGATGTGGCCACAATGTGTTTTTTTTTTCTTTCTTAGACAGGCACTTCGTATCGAAGGAGTTGTCGTAGATACTTCAAAAAGGGCTCATTCTATTGGAAATCGGGGTGGCTAGTGCCCTTTTTAATATTCGAAAGCGATTGGAGGGCAACTTGCCCCCCCCCCCACGCCCATCATTCCCCCAAACACATCCAATCTAAATTTTGAGATAGCCATTTTGTCAGCGTAGTTGATTTCCAGATAGAAATATGTTTTTGAGGATCCCCTGTGCCTTCCCAAGGCCAGAACAAAATTTGCACTTTACTGAAAAAATACAAATGAATGTACATTTTCAGTTTAATATACATATACTGATATTTAGTAATCAAAATGTTAATATTATTTGATTTATTAAATTTATAAAAGTAAAAAAATCTATATTTTTTTCAGTAAAGTGCAAATTTTGTTCTGGCCTTGGGAAGACATAGAATTTTTGCTCCCAACTTATGTTAATTTCTGCTCGTTTTGAGTTTGACTCGGTTATTTATTGTAATTTCTGTTCGTTTTGGGTTTCATTTGTTTATCGATGTTGGTTTGTGGTAGTTTCACGCTTGGTAGATTATTTGATTTTATTTTTCCTCATTTTTTGGTTAATGGAGTTCTTTACTTTTCTTTGAAAAACTTATTTTGTGGAAAAAGTTTTTTTAATTAATTTTATAAACACCTTATATGCCCCCAGGGCATAAATTACAACCCTTACCTTAAGGACTGTGAGAGTGGTTGTCATCCTCTAAGAACTAATTTCCAGAACTTTCAACTACGTTAAACAAAATGGCTATTTCAAAATTTTGATTGGATGTGTCTGGGGAAATGGTGGGCGTGAGAGGGGCGTTAGTCGCTCTCCAATCACTTTCAACAATAAAAAAATGCACTAGCCCTTGGAATTTCCAATCAAATGAGCCCTTTTGAAGTTTGTACGACAACGCTTTCAATAAAAACCTTATAAGCCCCTAGGGCATAGCTTATAACCCTTGCCCTGAGGGCTGGGGGGGGGGGGGGTTGTCATCCACAAAGACCTAATTTCTAGAACTTTCTGCAACGTCTAACAAAATGGCTATCTGAAAATTTTGAGTGGATGTGTTTGGGGGAATGGTGGGTGTGAGAGGGGGGTTAGTTACCCTCCAATCACTTTCAACTATTAAAAAGGGTACTAGCTCTTTCAATTTCCAACTGAATGAGCCCCTTTTGAAGTATTTACGACAACTCTAACTATAAAAACCTTATATGCCCCCAGGGCATAACTTGCAACCTATGCCCTGGGGGCTTTGAGGGGTTTGTCATCCTCAAATAAATAATTTCCAGAACTTTGAACTACGTTGGACAAAATGGCTATCTCTAGACTTTGATTGAATGTGTTTGGGGAAATGGTGGGTTTGAGAGGGGGTTAATTACTCTCCACTCACTTTCGACTATTAAAAAGGCCAATTTCAATTTTCAATCAAATGAGCCTGTTTTGAAATTTCTGCAACAACTTTCTATATAAACCTTATATGACCCCAGGGCATAACTTACAACCCTTGCACTGAGGGCTGTGATGGGGTTATCATCCTAAAAGACCTAATTTCCAGAACTTTCAAGTACATTGAACAAAATGGATATCTCAAAATTTTGATTGGATGTGTTTGGGGAAATGGTGGGCGTGAGAGGGGGGTTAGTTGCCCTTCAATCACTTTCGACTATTAAAAAGGCACTAGCCCTTTCAATTTCCAGTCGAATGAGCCCTTTTTGAAGTTTTTACAACATCGCTTTCTATGAAAACCTTATATGCCCCTACGGCACAACTTAAGACCCTTTTCCTGTGGGCTGTGGGAGTAGAGGGGTTGTCATCCTTAAAGATCTAATTTCCAAAACTTTTAACTATGTTGAATAAAATGGCTATCTAAAAATTTTGATTGGATGTGTTTTGGGAAAAGGTGGGCGGGAGAGGGCATTTAGTTGCCCTCAAATCACTTTCGAGACTATTAAAAAGGGCACTAGCCCTTTGAATTTCCAATCGAAAGAGCCCTTGTTCAAGTTTCTACGACAAAGATTTCAATAAAAACTTATGTGCCCCCAGGGAATAATTTATAACCCTTGCCCTGAAAACTGTAGGGGAGTGTTCTAATCAAAGGTATAATTTCTTGAACTTTAAACTGCGTGGAACAAAATGGCTATGTCAAGGTTTTAATTGGATATTTTTTGGGAAATGATGGGCGTGGAAGGGGTGTTAGTTGCCTTCCAATCACTTTTGACTATTAAAAAAGGGCACTAGCCATTTCAATTTCCATTCGAATGAGCCATTTTTGAAGTTTCTACGACAATCCGTTCTATAAAAACCTTATATGCCCTAAGGGCATAACTTACAGCCTTTGCCCTGAGGGCTCTGGGTGGGGGTGTCATCCTCAAAGACCTAATTGTCAGAACTTTCAACTACGTTGAACAAAACGGCTATCTTAAAATTTTGATTGAATGTGTTTGGGGAAAAGGTGGGCGTGAGAGGGGGGTTAGTTGCCCTCCAATCACTTTCGACTATGAAAACAGGCATTAGTCGTTTGAATTTCCAATCGAATGAACCTTTTTTGAAGTTTTTACAACAATATTTTCTATAAAAACTTATATGCCCCCAGGGCAAAACTTACAACTCTTGCCCTAAGGGCTGTGGGAGTAGATTGCAAGGTACTATTTTGCCCACTTTATGCTCCATCCTGTTTTATTTGCGGCCTACAGGTCATCACACTCTTTGCCAGGGGAATGACGCAATTTCAAAGTTCAAAGTTATTTTGCGTACGCCCCCGTACAAACAGGTCTACGGGTCTTCACACTCTGGGACTGGCGCAATTTCAAAGTTCAAGGAATATACATGTTTTTTTTATTATGACATTGTTTTTTGGTGTGTCAGTCGATTAGTTAAATTTGGCGGTTATTCAAATATAAAAAATTGTTTGGTGGGTTTTCTAAAAAAAAAAAAAAAAAAAAAAACTTTTATTTAAAAAATTTTATTAATTTAAAAAAAAAAAACCCTAAATAATTTATCGAAAGTGCATTACAATTTTAATTATGCATTAATAAATTGTTTATATTAAACCATATATTTTTAAATTTTTAAAAAAATGGATTTGTATATTTTCAATGTGAGTACACTTTTCATTATTTTATTTCCCCCCCCAGAAAAAATAAAGAAAAACGTTTTACTAGTAAATTCAAATTTCAGAGGGACAGCCCCCCTCCCCTCCAACAATACAAAATCTTAAGAATATGACTACTGTATTCGATAGAAATGTCAAAGCACGCTTTTTTTTCTATTATGTAAATAAAATCTATCCATCATAGTTATGTTTACAATTTTTAATGTTTTGAAAAACCCATCTATATAGAGAATAAATAAGGATGTTTCCTATAATTATGTAATTTTCTGCTTTGAATGAAAAGCTTGCGTGTTAAAAAGAGTTTGAGAGTGTGTGGGGGGGGTTAAATTTAACAGGCTATTGCTATAAACGGGGGTTTTCTAATGCCGATGGCCCGGCGGAGGACTTTGGCAAAAAATTAGTGGGGGCGGGGGGCCTAGAGGCCCTCCATTTTTTTTTTTTTTTGTGTGAATTAAATATGACATTATAAATTTTGATTTCCGTTAGAAGGGAACACCAGCGTGGATATTTGATCGTATATAGTCTGGCTATTCGATTATGTGATTTTATTTATATTTATATTAGTTTTAGAGTGTGTTTTCCCCCTTTTTCGAAATCAATGCAATTTTTCTCAGATACATAATTTTTGACCGCTATAGCTAAACTTGATGAAACTGATATATTTGAAATCATAAGGATTCGCTCTTTACGCTAAAGTTTACGCTTTTTTTCTATTATGTAAATAAAATCTATCCATCATAGGTATGTTTACAAGTTTTAATTGTTTTGAAAAACCGTTCATTATCATTCATAAATAAAGCTCTTTCATAAACTAATTTATTATTCGGATGTGAATTAAAAGGGTGATTTTACACCCTTGGGGGAGAGTTTGGGGGGGGGGGGGGTATCAGGTAAAAGGCGAGTGCTATACACGTGGGTTTTCTAAGTAATAGGTACCAGCAGTTGAAGTTGGGAAAAAATGAGTGTGGGAGGGGGGCCGAGATGCCCTCCATTTTTTTTGGGGTTACTTAAAAAGGACATTAGAACTTTTTATTTTCCGTTTGAATGAAACTCCAGATAGGATCTTTTAACTTCTATAGTAATGTTCTCTGATGATGTGATTTTCATTAAAGTTCTATGAGTTTTAAAGGATGTTTTCCCCCTTTTTCGAAAACAAAGCAAATATTTCTCAATCGTATAACTTTTTACAGCTATAGCTCAAATTGATGAAACTGATAGCTTTGAAATAATAATGATTAGATCTTTACGCTAAAGTTTTCGCTTTTTTTCTATTATGTAAATAGCATCTATCCATCATAGGTATGGTTACATGTTGTAATTGTTTTGAAAATCAGTTCATTATCATTCAGAAATAAAGCTTTTTCCTAACATGAGGTATTTTTCTGCTTTGAATGAACAGCTGGCGTGTTACAAAGAGTGTGAGAGTTTTGGGGGGGGGGGGATTTAAATTACGATGTCACGGTAGCTGACGTGGGGAAAAAATGAGTGTGGGAGGGGGGCCGAGCGACCATACATTTTTTTATTTTGGGTGAATTAAAAAGTAAATTATGAATTTTAATGTACTGCAGAATGGGCATCAAGGTAGGCGATTTTTACGTATATATAAGGGTTCTCTGTTTATGTGATTTTCATTAATTTTCTACGATTTTGGGAGGACGTTTTCCCCCTTTTTTTCGAACACAATTAAAATTTTTCTCAGACGTGTAACTGTTGACCGATAGATATACAATTTAAGAAACGTAGATATGATATATCAAACGAAGTTGATATATTAAAGAAAGTTCACGCTTTTTTTTCAAGTATGTAAATCACATATCTACGAAATATGTATGTCTACTATATGTTTTTTTTTTGAAAAACAGATATTTGTAAGTATTAAATAAATATTTGTCCGACCAGGTTTTATGTTTATGATGTGATTGAAAGATTGCGTGTTAAAAAGAGTGTGAGAGTTTGGGGGGGGAGAGGAGCATTGGAGAACAGGCCCCTCCATCCCACAATCAAATAGCTTGATTTTTAAATAAAGATGTTTTTTTTTTTAAACTAATTTAAATTTCTAACATAAAACGAATTATTTTCCAAAAACCCAATATGAATATGTTCTAAATTCTAAATTTTTTTTGTCTTTTTTTAAAGGAAGAAGAAGAGACGTGCAATATTACTTCTTCCGAGACAAACGATAGATATGATGAACCTTCATTAATACAGCCCGCAAGAGCGTCTGTTCTCAAATTCGCCAGAAAAGGTATCTGATAGAATAATTTAAGTCTTATGATCAATTTCATAAAACCTATAATTTTCACCTTTTTCTTCATTAAGTATCGATTACTTCAAGAAATTAATTCCATATTTTTGTAGACAGGAGCTTGAAACTTCCAAAGTAGGGTTATTGGTTTTTAGAGTTTCGGTTATTATTGAGTCGTGTCGCTCCTTACTTACAGTTCGTTATCACTCTTAACATTTAAATCTTGGCAAATCCAAAACACCAGTGCAGTGATTTTTGCAAGTGCGTTTAGGTTTTAAATTCCAATTAATAGGCACTTATTATTTAAGCCATTTGTTTTTAACAAAAAAAAACAAACAATGTAATTATTTACTGATCTTCAGTTGTTATGATTTTAAAAGTTCTGCTTCTGTTTCACACATTCGTTTATCTCCCCCCAAAAAAATACTTTTCAGACACTCAACTTCAGACATATTTGTAAGTAAGTAGCAAACTCTTTATTGATGTCACCTCTTGGATAAACAGTACAGATACTTCATTAAAGAAATTATAAAAAAATCGCAAGTAAGTAACTTTTTTTTTTCTCTTTACAACAAAAAAATGTCACTTAGCTAAACGATTTATATATTTAATTAAATTAATTATGAAAAATTTCTCAGTAAGTAACAATTTCATTCTTGAAGTCAACTCTTGGATATGCAATACGGAAATTTCATTCAAGAAATTATGAAAAAATTGTAAGTAAGTAGCAAATTCTTTTAACAAAATCTAAGTGTTAGAGTGATAATATTCTTAATGGCTTGTTAGCTCAGTTGGTTAGAGCGTCATGCTAATAACGTGAAGGTCGAGGGTTCGATCCCCTCACGAGCCATAGTTTTGACCTTCGTATGGTAGCTCCATAAGTTATTTTAGGGATATATTTTTTAAGGTTCATTTAGACGAGGTTACGCGCGTAACCTCGTCTAAATGAACCTTAAAAAATGAAATAAAGCTATGTCTAATTTGCATATCTCTCCTGATTGGTCCCTAAAAAACCAAAAAACTGATAGGCTAACTGAAAATTAAGGTAAAATGTTGTTTTGTCAAAATTTTCTGGTTACTTTTTTGCAATGTGTAGGAATCAGTGGGGAATCCCCGCTCGTTTGGAAAGGTGCCAAGGAAAGGCAAGTGATTCGTCTCTTTGTGTCTGTCGTCTCTGTGTGTTTGTCCTCTCTCTGTTTGAGTGGACTCTGTGTGTGTGTGTCGTCTCTGTGCATGTGTCCTCTCTGTGGGTGTTTCGTTGTGTGCTTGTAGTCTCTGTGTTTGAGTGGACTCTGTGTGTGTGTGTGTGTGTGTCGTCTCTGTGCATTTGTCGTCTCTGTGGGTATTTCGTATCTGTGTGTGTGTGTGTGTGTTGTCTCTGTGTGTGTGTCGTCTCTGTGTGCGTGTCGTCTTTCTATGTGTTGTCGCCACTCTAAGTGAACCTAGAATTTTGTCATAATTTCTTGAATGAAATTTCTTTTTGTTTATTCAACAAGTGAATTCAAAAAAGAAATCCATGAGGAAACTTCAAGAAAGAGTTTGTTACTTACTTAGAATTTTGTCATAATTTCTTGAACGAAATGTCTTTTTGTTTATCCAGCTGGTGAATTCAAGAAAGAATTTGCTATTTACTTACAATTTTTGATAATTTCTTAAAACTCGTCTAAATGAACCTTAAAAAATGAAATAAAGCTCTATCGACTTTGCATGTTGATATAAAATATATCCCTAAAATAACTTATGGAACTACCATACGAAGGTCAAAACTATGGCTCGTGAGGGGATCCAACCCTCGACCTTCACGTTATTAGCATGACGCTCTAACCAACTGAGCTAAAAGGACATTAAGAATATTATCACTCTAACACTTAGATTTTTGTTAAAAGAATTTGCTACTTACTTACAATTTTTTCATAATTTCTTGAATGAAATTTCCGTATTGCATATCCAAGAGTTGACTTCAAGAATGAAATTGTTACTTACTGATAATTTTTTCATAATTAATTTAATTAAATTTCTATATCATTTATCAAAGTTAAAATTGTTTGTGATAAAGAGAAAAAAAAAAGTTACTTACTTGCGATTTTTTTACAATTTCTTTAATGAAGTATCTGTACTGTTTATTCAAGAGGTGAAATCAATAAAGAGTTTGCTACTTACTTACAAATATGTCTGAAGTTGATTGTCTGAAAAGTATTTTTTTTGGGGGAGATAAACGAGTGGGTTAAAAAGAAGCAGAAATTTTAAAATAATAACAACTTAAGATCAGTAAATAATTCCATTGTTTGTTTTTTTTTGTTAAAAACAAGTTGCTGAAATAATACGTGCATATTAATTGGAATTTAAAACCTAAACACACTTGCAAAAATCACTGCACTGGTGTTTTGGATTTGCCAAGATTTAAATGTTAAGAGTGATAACGAACTGTAAGTAAGGAGCGACATAACTCAATAATAACCGAAACTCTAAAAACCAATAACCCTACTTCGGAAGTTTCAAGCTCCTGTCTACAAAAATATGGAATTAAATTCTTGAAGTAATTGATACTTAATGAAGAAAAAGGTGAAAATTATAGGTTTTATGAAATTGATCATAAGACTTAAATTATTCTATCAGATACGTTTTCTAGCGAATTTGATAACAGACGCTCTTGTGGTCTGTATTAATGAAGGTTCGCCATATCTCACTTTCTTCTCAGAAGGGGGATTATTGCACGTCTCTTCTTCCTTTAAAAAAAAGACAAAAAAATTTAGCATGTAGCAAAAATGCATTTTGGGTTTTTGGAAAATAATTCAGTTTATGTTAGACATATAAAGTAGTGTAAAAAACATATCTTTATTTAAAAATCAGGGGTTTTTATTGTGGGATGGAGGGCCTTTTATAAACTGCTCCTCCCTCCCCCCCCCAAACTCTCCCACTCTTTGTAACACGCAAGCTTTTCATTCAAAGCAGAAAAATACATCATGTTAGGAAAAAGCTTTATTTCTGAATGATAAAGAATTGTTTTTCAAAACAATTAAAACTTGTAAACATACCTATGATTGAGAGATTTTATTTACATAATAGAAAAAAAACGTAAACTTTAGCGTAAAGAGCGAATCCTTTTGATTTCAAATATATCAGTTTCATCAAGTTTCGCTTTAGCAGTCAAAAGTTACGCGCCTGAGAAAAATTTGCCTTGTTTTCGAAAAAAGGGGGGAAAACACCCTCTAAAACTCATATAAATTTAATTAAAATCACATCAACCGAGAACCCTAATATATAATTTAAAAGCTCCTATATGTAGGCTCATTATATCTGAAATTAAAATTTATATTGTCATTTTTAAGTAACCCAAAAAAAAAAAAAAAATTGAGGGCAACTCGGCCCCCCTTCCCCACGCATGTTTTCCCACAGTCCTCCGCCGGGCCCTCGAAATTTAACCCCCCCCCCAAAACTCTCACACGCTTTGTAACACCCCAGCTTTTAATACAAAGCATAAAAATAAATCATGGTAGGAAAAAGTTTTATTTCTGAACGATAATGAAAAGTTTTTCAAAAAAATTACAAATTTTAAAAATACCTATGATGGATAGATTTTATTTACATACTAGAAAAAAAGCGTAAACTTTAGCGTAAAGAGCGAATCCTTATGATTTCAAATATATCAGTTTCATCAAGTTTAGCTATAGCGGTCAAAAATTACGTGCCTGAGAAAAATTTGTCTTGTTTTCGAAAAAAGGGGGAAAACACCCTCTAAAACTCATATAACTTTAATGAAAATCGCATCATCAGAGAGCCCTACTATAGAGGTTAAAAGCCCCTATCTGGAGGCCCATTCGAACAGAAATTGAAAGTTCTAATGTCTTTTTTAAGTAGCCCAAAAAAAAAATTGAGGGCAACTCGGCCCCCCTCCGACCCACATTTTTTCCCAAAGTCCACCGCCGTTACATCGTATTTAGACAAAACCCATGTTTTATCGAGCGACGTTTTCATTTAACTCCCACCTCCCCCAGACGCACCCTCTGTTTTACCCGCCCGCATGTACATAAACGCCGAAAAATACAGCCGGTGAGGAACATTCATTATTTATGAATGTTAAATAACGGTTTTTCAAAAAAATTAAAAATTGTAAACATACCTATGATGGATAGATTTTATTTACATAATAGAAAAAAAGCGTAAACTTTAGCGTAAAGAGCGAATCCTTATGATTTCAAATATATCAGTTTCATCAAGTTTAGCTATAGCGGTCAAAAGTTACGCGCCTGGGAAAAATTTGCCTTGTTTTCGAAAAAGGGGAAAACATCTTAAAAAAAAAGTATAAAAATATATAAAAAAAAATCAACAGATACCCCTAAGCTTGAATTTAAACGTTCCTATCTGTTTCCTACTTATACTAGAAATTAAAAGCCCTAATTTAAATTTTAAGTAACCCAAAAAAAAAAAAATGTATGACCTATCTGCCGCCCTGCACCACTCAGGGGGGCCCCCCGGCATGTGCGAGGACCGCGGCCTGAGCCACACCCCGGGTATAGCCAGAGCCTGTGAAATTTAACCCCCTTAAAAACTCTTTGTAACACGCAAGCTTTTCATTCAAAGCAGGAAAAAGATTTATGTCTGAATGATAAATAACTGTTTTTCAAAACATTAAAACTTGTAATCATACCTCTTATGAATAGATTTTATTTACAGAATATAAAAAATGCATGCTTTGACGTTTCTATCGAATACAGTCGTCATATTCTTAAGATTTTGTATTGTTGGAGGGGAGGGGGGCTGTCCCTCTGAAATTTGAATTTACTAGTAAAACGTTTTTCTTTATTTTTTTTGGGGGGGGAAATAAAAGAATGAAAAGTGTACTCACATTGAAAATAGACAAATCCATTATTTTCAAAATTTAAAAATATTTGGTTTAATAAAAAAAATTTATTACTTAATAATTAAAATTTTTAGTCAGTTTAGAGACATTTTTTCGGGTTTTTTTTTTTTAAATTTATAACATTTTTTAATTTAAATTTTTTTTTTTTTTTTTTTTTTTTTTAGAAAAATCACTAATAAATTTTTTTTATTTGTAAAATCACTAACTTTCTATAAAAGAATGAACACCCAAAAAACAATTGCAAAAAAAAAAAAAAATGTATATTCCTTGAAATTTGAAATTGCGCCATTCCCAGAGTGTAATGACCCGTAGACCTGTTTGTACGGGGGCGTACGCAAAATAACTTTGAACTTTGAAATTGCGTCATTCCCCTGGCAAAGAGTGTGATGACCTGTAGACCGCAAATAAAACAGGATGGAACATAAAGTGCGCAAACTAGTACTTAGCAATCTACTCCCACAGCCCTTAGGGCAAGAGTTGTAAGTTTTGCCCTGGGGGCATATAAGTTTTTATAGAAAATATTGTTGTAAAAACTTCAAAAAAGGTTCATTCGATTGGAAATTCAAACGACTAATGCCTGTTTTCATAGTCGAAAGTGATTGGAGGGCAACTAACTCCCCTCTCAAGCCCACCTTTTCCCCAAACACATTCAATCAAAATTTTAAGATAGCCGTTTTGTTCAACGTAGTTGAAAGTTCTGACAATTAGGTCTTTGAGGATGACACCCCCCACCCAGAGCCCTCAGGGCAAAGGCTGTAAGTTATGCCCTTAGGGCATATAAGGTTTTTATAGAACGGATTGTCGTAGAAACTTCAAAAATGGCTCATTCGAATGGAAATTTGAATGGCTAGTGCCCTTTTTTAATAGTCAAAAGTGATTGGCAGGCAACTAACACCCCTTCCACGCCCACCGTTTCCCCAAAAATATCCAATCAAAACCTTGAAATAGCCATTTTGTTCCACGCAGTTTAAAGTTCAAGAAATTATACCTTTGATTAGAACAATTCCCCTGCAGTTTTTAGGGCAAGGGTTATAAGTTATGCCCTGGGGGCATATAAGTTTTATTTTTGTCGTAGAAACTTGAAAAAGGGCTCATTCGATTGCAAATTCAAATGGCTAGTGCCCTTTTTAATAGTCTCGAAAGTGATTTGAAGGCAACTAAATGCCCTCTCCCGCCCACCTTTTCCCAAAACACATCCAATCAAAATTTTTAGATAGCCATTTTATTCAACATAGTTAAAAGTTTTGGAAATTAGATCTTTAAGGATGACAACCCTCTACTCACAGCCCTCAGGAAAAGGGTCTTAAGTTGTGCCGTAGGGGCATATAAGGTTTTCATAGAAAGCGATGTTGTAAAAACTTCAAAAAGGGCTCATTCTGACTGGAAATTAAAAGGGCTAGTGCCTTTTAATTGTCGAAAGTGATTGAAGGGCAACTAACCCCCTCTCACGCCCACCATTTCCCCAAACACATCCAATAAAAATTTTGAGATGAGACATTTTGTTCAATGTAGTCTGAAAGTTCTGGAAATTAGGTCTTTTAGGATGATAACCCCACCACAGCCCTCAGTGCAAGGGTTGTAATTTATGCCCTGGGGCATATAAGGCTTATATAGAAAGTTGTTGCAGAAATTTCAAAACAGGCTCATTTGATTGAAAATTGAAATTGGCCTTTTTAATA